>NC_051287.1:16396913-16502556 GCF_015220745.1 Sebastes umbrosus
ATTTCAAATGACACAGTTTTTTCCCCTCGGGGGTACCGCATCCCCAGCAAGCCACCTGCGCAGATAATAGCCAGACGATGTTCACTCACAATTATGAGTATGACGGTGATATGATGGATACAAGCTGCAGCTGAGCATCCTCAACAAAACTGAAGTACCCGTAATTATGGGAAAGAGCCTCATCAAGGCTGTTATAGCATTTATATGACAGTTACCTAGAGTACAGAGTAAAAGGCTCCCTTTGGCTCCTTGCTTGTCCCAGTAGTTGTTGTCATAGCAACCAATAAGATACAGGGGCTCTTAAAATGTCTCGGACCGATCAAATCTTTCAGATGAAACCATCTCTCCATGACAACTTGCTTCTACAAACCTACCGCTTTATCTGCTATTACGTAGGTGGAGTACGTCATCCTATAATATGCCAAAAGTTTCAGTTTCAACCAAGAGCATTGAAAGGGCTAATAAACTTTGCCGTCTTGGTTTGAACTACAGAGCCTCGGTACTGTTTCATAAATACAGTGCTCCAGGGATGACGTATTTTTGTAGGCCAGGAAATTAGCATCACCCTGGGTTCCCTCGACAAACAGCCAATGGGATTTTTCCATTGGGTTTTGGATTATTGCAAAAAATAAGCTTTGTGGCAAACACACGTTTATGATACCTACACGTTTTGTTCAGCAAGATAATCTCCACAAATGAACACAACTTTTATGATTTTTGCAATATGAATGCAATCGCCTGAAGTAAAAGCTAAAGTTAGGCTATTAACGAACTACACCACAGTCGCATGAGCGTGAGTATACACAAAGAGGCTGAACGAGCATCTCTCAAAACAAACCACAATATCACTATATTTCACCTGCTTGGCAGTAATGTTAGCTGACCGGACGAAGGTCTCTCCATGAATCACTGCTGATCCTAGTGTTGGCTTTTCCTGCCTCAGCATCCCGACCGCAGCCTGAGGGAACAGGGGAGACACGGGAGTTTTGGTCGGAGACGATAACGTTTCTCACAGCGGAGACACCGACCCGAATTGATTTATACGTGTAAGAAGTTACAAACAGTCCCTTTAAGACAAGTAAAAATAAAATATTGACGAGTGGGATATTTACCGACATATTTTTTATCGTAGGGCAAAATGTTAAAATCTCTTAAGCTTGTGTTAACCACAGACATTATTTCAGGCATCTAACTCATTCAAAAAACCCATTGACTTCTAGATGAGGGAACCAAAAGTGCTAAAATGCTAACTCATTTCCGGGTTTTAGGACTTTCCTGCAACACTCTATAGGTGCAACTCAAACCGTTTCGCACAGCGTGATTGGTTGATGCCTTTCTTCGAGGTGCAAAAGTTCAGAAAAACGATCCCAAAAAAAGTCGCTTTTTTGCTGCGAAATATTCACATTCTGTGTGAAAGAACTCGTGAAAACAAAAACAAAAAATATGCTGAAGTGTGAATTAATCGCACAAAAAAAACGCCCGGTGTGTAACGGCTTTTTGCCCCAAGAGACATCCGCACGAGCTCATGAAGCATCCCAAACCTGTTTGGCCAATTGCCAGTGCAGAGTGGGGCTTCAATCTCGCTCGAGAAAAAAACGGGTCAGCAGCAGTCTTTACTTCTGTCAGGTTGGAAAACAGTGATATGGAGGACTACAGGGAGTACATATTTGACTAAAGCTAAAAAAATACAAAAGTAGTCTGTTTTTCTTTTATTCATCCCCGGAACTAATTAGTCACAAGCCAGACGTACTGCTGTGACCCAACAGAGCTCAACATGAGACTCAGGGCTCCCCGAGGATGCATGAGCGGATGCCATGGTCACAAAACAATTTCTATTAAGCGAACAGGATGTAATACAGCACTTTCCTCTGTTGGCCAGTGGTGTTATCTGGCATTTAATTTAGCATGTCCAGCGTTTTTCTTCAAGCCTTAAAGTCTCACTCTACACTCAGCATTAACTCCCAAGTGCGACATTAGCTGACTGTTAAACTCAAATTATTGGTGCTTGTCAAGCAAGCAAAACCTACAGCTAATTACAAACACTATTTATAACACAGAGGTGGCGACCACCAGAGACAAAGAGAAACTGGAAACTGCTCATTCTAGTTCACTCTTCTTTCTTTTATTTTTATTGAACCAAAAGCCTCAAATAGTGTAGAGTAACGTCAGAGTGTTCATCATTTTCCACTTCTTTTACGATTACTGTGTATTACTGCGCATAGACTGTATATAAGAAGTGGACGTAGTCACCGTGATGTCACTCATTGGGGTTTGTGGACTGCCGTTTTGAAGCCTCGAGTTCGGCATTTTGCAACTAGAGGAGTCGTCCCCCTGCTGGCTATTAGAAATAATGCAAGTTTGAGGCACTTTTCGGACCCAGAGGTTGCCACCTGGTCTGTGGTCACTACACCCCCACATCGCCTCACAGCCCAGTGCTGCTCTTGGATGCATCTGGCTCAACGTGAGCCTGGGTGAGCAGTTGCTTATCTTCATTATGTGTGTTAACAGGTTCAGGTTCACCCCAAACATCAATAAGCTCTTGGACAAGATAATTCACTAACGCTGATAAAACGTGTCTTTGTGTAAACTCGCTTGGCAAAGCAAAGGCCTCAGCACAGGGGATAGTGCTTTCCTGTACTTGCGAAATAAAAGACTCAATTCTCTGTGCTGGAATGCTTTTTACTACGAAGCAGCTGCAGCTCCTCTCACTCTTCAAAACTAATTAATCTGAAGAAACTGTGTGAACCACAGTAATTGCCAAAGCACAAATACAAATTTACTAAATAACAACATCTGTATCTTTTATGTGTTCCTCAATCAACTGAAAATGAGAACAACCAACACTTGAAATGTATGATTTGCTGTCATAATTTTTTGGGGTATCAAGGACAGTAAGAGAGCTGTCCCTGAGTCTGACAAGGGTTTAGCGTGTTGCTATGCACTGCTATTGTTCAGCATGAGTGCAAATGTATTCACTGACGGGTTTGTGTCTCCATCTATTCATTTCAGTAACCAAGAAAGGCTGCTAATGCCTGCTGTAGAACGCTCAGACTATTTGATACAACCGAGCCCCGCAGCTGCTAAAACAGCCCGGTCGAACGAAAAGGCGTATGAATGACACAATGATGCGCAAGGCAAAACTGGCAATAAGAACACTGTTCTTGCTTTTGGCGTGTCATTTGTACGCCATGTAGTCTGTACTGACAGCAATGTAATAAATCACATGCTCAGAGCTACTGACGTAGAATAAAAAAAAGAGAAAGGCCGCTAATGGCGGGCGGATGGGTCCAACAAACACAGGACTTTCAACCAGGAGATCGGAGTTCGAGACCAGTGGTTTGTAAATTACGTTAGTGACGTTTGTCACACGCTTTTTAGTGACATTTGTGACGTACTTTCCGGACTGATGTTATGTTGTTTCCGTACGTATTGTATTTGGTTTACATACTTATTTTAAACGGGAACAACGTCCATTTTAAAAATAATTATATTATTCTGGAGGCGATATAACATGATGGAAAAAATACTGCAACTTGCTCATGATCTTGCATAAACTATACTGGAAAACGAAAGAAGTCAGAAAGGTATGACACAGTTTTCCTGTCTTATGTGTTTAAGACTTATTGTTAACACAAGATAGATTCAGAAAGTGACAACATGTTTATTTACATTGCAAATGTTGTTGAAATTCCATACTCCATTCAAATCGCCACCGACAGGCGTTTACTGTTTACCGTGAAGACGCTGCCACCTTGAGGTTTCCCGGCGTGCCCTCGCAATATGCGCGTACATGAGCAAGTTACAATATTTTTCCGAAAAATATCAGTGTTTTAAAAATGGCTGTTGTTCCCCATTTAAGGCAAACCATGATGTTTTTTCCTAAAACTTAGTGGTTTTGTTCCCTAAACGTAAGTGAGTGGTTTTGTTGCCCTCTCCTGGTGCTGCACCTTCATACGCGCGTGTAATATTCACGTCTCGATGAGGCAAAAGCGACGCGCTATCGGGTCTATTACACTCTTTGGCGTGATACCGGGTTGGCCGATAACAGCATTTGTTTCACTTTCCTGGTCTAAATAAACCTCTAAGCAACAGTTGGTTTTGTCACCGTGATGATTTTCCCGAGGTGCAGTCGTACAGTGATGAGCTTGCCGCTGTGTGCGTGTTTTTGTGCGCGAGTGCTTTGCTCTTACCTTGCGGCCGTCGCTTGCGTGGCAGTTGACGTTGAGCGGCGTGAGCAAGGCCATTAGCTTCTCCTCGTTTCCACTCCTGCAACGCACACAAAAACACACACACGCATTAGATAGAAAACATCCAACACCATAGAGGATTAGCACTGTTCCACAGCAGGAGAGTGTGGGGGAGAAAATGAGGGAGAATGAGATAACAAAAAAAAGAAGAATTTCATCTGCAGAAACAAACTGACATAAAGGAATGCTTGGGGGATGGATCGAAGGGTGTGTGGGTGTGTGTGTGTGTGTGTGTGTGTGTGTGTGTGTGTGTGTGTGTGTGTGTTTTCTTGTAACTGCAACAAGCTAAAAACAAAACTGTTAGAGAGCATTTAACCTAGCTGCAGTGGCGCTAAGATTGTGTTTATGTTGTTGATCTGTGTTTCCTGCTTCCTAGGCTCACTGCCCTGGCATCGGGTGACCACCAGGAAAGTGTTGCCAAGGCAGCGGCCAGTCCGACCATCATCCCCGTGACAGCCGTAAAGGAAGAAGCTGTCACATGGAAAGAAAAGGATTATTCTCCTTATGCTCCCCTCCTCTCCCTCTCTCTTTTTACTTTTGTTTTTTTTGCTTGGGCCTCTCCTTCCTTCTCTTTGTTTCTATATCTTTCACTCTCTCACCAAAAGAGACATTCACATCCTCCCCGCATCTCTCCCTCTCACTCTTCCAGTTCTCCTCCAAGTGCCATTATCTGCTGCTCGCATACCCTTTTAACCTCTCGCTCGCTTCTCACCTTTACCCTCCCTTGGTCTCCCGCCTCAGTTTCTTCTTCTCCACCTTTACCTCCACTGCTCAGCATCTTCCTTTTTAGTTCTCTCATTCTTTTTTTCCCCCCTTTTTGCTCAACTAGCTGCCTCCTGCTGCTGCGACACAAGGGAGCCTTCATTTCCATGCAAACAACATCTTGAGGATTTAACGGGAGGCGAAGGACATGGTGATGTAAGTGTGTGTGCTTGTCTGTTTAATAAATGTGTGGACAGCACAATTCATCATCTAGTCAATTAATCATATGAAAGCCAGAACCCCAAAAAATGAAGGCATGGGTCAGCATTTCGGGAAATAAGTTGATTTGCTTTCTTGACGAGAATTTGATGCCACTCTCATGCCTGTCCAATAAAGAGGAAGCACTACCCAGCAGCGAAGTGCTACCTTTGGACAGAGCCAGGCTCGCTGTTTTCCCCCGTTTCCAGTCTTTATGCTAAACTAAGTTAACCATCTGCATGCCCCAGCTTCACTTAGCTTCATTAACAGACAGATGTGACAGGGTATCAATCTTTTCATCCAACGCTCGGAAAGAAAGAAAGCACATAAGCTTATTTCCCCAAATCTCAAACTGTTCCTTTACAGAGAACCTATTATGTTTTTGTGCTTTTCCCCTTTCCTTTAGTGTGTTATATAGTTTTCTGTGCATGTAAAAGGTCTGCAAAGTTACAAAGCCAAAGGGAGTTACTCTCCCCCACAGAATACACTGCTCCTGAACTGCCTGAAACGCCTTGTGTGAAGTCCTGCCTTTTCTTCCGTAACGTGGTGATGTCACCAAGTAACACATCTGCATAACACCTGTCTAGCGGCTAGTTTGGCACGCCCTCAAACTAAGCTAGTTAGATCGGAGCTGGAGAGGAGCCCGAAGAGTTTGGTTTGGTTGACCAATCACAACAGAGTGGGCCAGCTGACCAATCAGAGCAGACTGGATTTTTTCAGGAGGGCGGGGCCAAGAGCTCAAACAGAGCGTTTCAGACATGGAGTGAAAAGAGGTGCTGCAGCACAGCCGATATGAGAAAAGTAAAGTGTTTTTTGAGCATTAAAGCATGTAAACATGTTCTAGTAGAACCCCAAACTACAAGTATGCACCTGAAAATAAGCATAGTAGATCCTCTTAAAGTTGTTCAAATGCAGCAGCTCCAGGATAAGTCTCTTCGTAATATCATCATGCTCACAAATCCCAGGGTGACCAGTCGTATAGCATATCTTGATTCTGTCTGACGCATTTCAAAGGTGCAATCAGTATCATCTTCTTGTTATGCATGTCTGTGAATGTGTGATCTCACACGAATTATCTACAGTGGCTCACAAGGGACAGTGCTCACAGACATGACTGAATATTCATCATTTCTAGCATGTGAAGAGGGATGCAGTCAAAAGGGACTGGATTTTCACTGCTTCTTACACTTCCATCTTCTCTCAAAGCCTGCCAAATCACTTAAGCTTTATAAGAAGTGGACGTAGTCACTGTGATGTTGGTTTATGGATTGGTTTTATGGACTTTGGTTTTGAAGCCTCGAGTTCGGCTTTTTGGCCATCACCATCTTGTTTTTTTTCAACCAAGTGACACCAGAGGGTTGAGCTAAGTACAACCGAACATTCAACAAGACATTTCTAGGCAACCGAAATGTTGCAATTAACTTTTTAATGAACTGAAAACACACAGTGAAAAGGTTAAAATTGTAAGACGAAAATACGGAACATACCCAGACCGGACAACGCCGTGGTAGTGAACTGTCAATCGCAAGGTAGCCACGCCCTAAAGCATACTCTGCTTTATGGTCTATTTGACTCTAACTGGGACCCTAATTTACTAAATGAACATCATGCTGTATTGAAGAAGACTTGAAACTAGCAATTGAGACCATAAACTCATGTTTACAATGTTCACTGAGGTAATAAATCAAGTGAAAAGTAGGGCCATTTTCTCATAGACTTCAATACAATCAGACTTCTTTATGCAACCAGAGGAGTCGCCCCCTGCTGGTTATTAGAAAGAATGCGGGGTTTAAGGCACAGCATCTTGTTGTTCTGTGAATGAATTTGATCTCCCACAAATGATCTACAGTGGCCCACAAAGAATAGAGCTCACAAGCATGCCTGAATATTCATCTTTTTTTTCTTTTACACGTGAAGAGAAATGAGAATGCATTTCCAAGCGTGACTGGATCTTCACTGCTTCTTACACTTCCATCTCATCTCAAATCCTGCCAAATCACTTAGGCTGCATGTTAATGGTATGAAGTTACCAAAGATTAACAACAGCCTTCTGGGTACATTTGGATTAGTTAAAACTGCTCTAATCAGCACTAATCATTTTTTTTAATATATATATTATCAATGGATCAAATGAGTGTAATATTAAAGGTGTTGCTTATAGTATAAACACACCTACTTTTTAAGTCCATAATTACAATTTTGAGATACTTGTACTTTTAAGTATTAGTCTTTCTAAAATTCCGTATTAGTCTTTTCCTTATGCTACTTTATACTTTTACTCCACTACATTTCAGAAAATATATTTTATTCAGGGTTTCTGTCAGTAAAGCTGTTAGGCGCAGTGGGAAGTATCTTTTGACGGGGACCAGTGGCCCGACATTATCTCTGTTTCCAACCGAGCCACCTCACTGTAACTGTAGTTTAAAAAACATCTACAAAGATTCCCTGATGCTTAGGCCCGGCAGGGGGGTTATCTTAGGCCCGGCGAAGCCTTAAGCATTTGAAACAGTTGATATCATTTCCCCCCCCCAATATTTACAGCTAATAGATCACAAGAGGAGACTCAGATCAGCACAGACTTTGAATCAACCAGACTTGACTTGCTTGCTTGTTGTCAGCTTGTCAGTCGGTTTACAGAAAATACTTCTGTAATGCATTCGCTGACGTGAACATTAACGATTATGCTTTTTTTTTTCAGTCAATGCATCGAGCCGCTGCTGTTACTCTCAGACTATGTGGAACCATTTTACCGGCTCTACTTATGATTCTTCTACACCGCTGTGCAAGGATGTAGAGTGGGCCTAGAGTAAAAAACGGGAAGACATAAAGCAGAAAAACAACAGGATCCCATAAGCCATGTGTGGGAGTTATTTGACCAAAAACAACACTAAAAAGAAGAAATAAATCTTCTGAAAAATGACATTGGTGATGAGCCAGTCAGTGGCTCAGCTGTGATAGGCACAGTGAGTTCACAGTTCACACTGAAACAGCCTACTGACCCCATAATACACTGGGGTACTGCTATGCTAAGCCAGCTGCTTCCTTGTGTGTGTGCTTCTGTGTGTGTGTGTGTGTGTGTGTGTGTGTGTGTGTGTGTGTGTGCCTGATAGAGAGAGAGAAAGAGGGGGGAGAGAGAGAGAGAGGCTGTTGAGGCATTGAGCGCTCAGCCACCCACACACACACACACACACACACACACACACACACACACAATCCCAAACGAAAGCTATGCCACTTCCACATGCAATAGACGAAAACACACACACCAACACATTGCCCACATGCACTGCCTGCAACCATAACATGCCTCCAAAAAGTGTCCCTGGCCCACATGATCTCTGGATCCGAAAAACCTGACTAGTGTAGGAGCTGTGTGCGTGTGCGCGTGCGCGTGCGCGTGCGCGTGCGCGTGCGCGTGTGCGTGTGTGGTGTTGATGGAGGGAAAGGAGGAACAAGTAATAAACAGTTTGACACACAGAAAGGCAGCGGGAAGGAAAATTTAAGGCAGCAGCAAATGATGGAATTCAAACAAAAGGAGAAGAGAAGAGAGGAAAGGAAAGAAAGGGAAAATGAGGAAGGAGAGGAAATGAGAGAAAGCAGAAACAAGACAGGGGAAAAAAAGGTAGGAAACGAGAGAAAAGAGAAGGAATCGAGAGGAGGAAACAAGGGGGAAAAGATGGGAAATGAAGAACAAGAGAGGAGCTGAGAGGGAAGAGAGGAAGCAAGAAAACAAAAGAGGAAAGAGGAGGATAGGAAACAAGGACCGGAAACAGAAAACATAAGTGGATCAAAGAGGAGAGGAAGGGGAGGTATAGCGAAGAAGAGGGAAGAAGGACAAACAAGGATGAAAGAGGAAACAAGGGGGGAAATGATACAAATACGAAGAGGAAATGAGAGGAAACAGTGAAAGAGGAGGAGAGTAGAGGGGACAAGGAGACGAGTGTTGAAGAGAGAAAAGAAAGGAAAGCAGAGAAGAAAAGTAAGCAGGGAAACAAGAGATGAGAGGGAGCCAAAGAACTGAGCAGGTGAGCAAGGAAGAGGGAAAAACCAACAGAGGAGAAAAAACATGAAAGGATGTCACAAAGATAATAAGGGAAGGAAAACAGGAGAGAGACAAAAAAAAGCGAAATGAAAACAAAGAGCATGCAGAGTCGGGTAACTCACCTCGCAGCCTCCAGCAGCTCATCCTTCTTGTATTCACCTAGATGGTTACAGAAGATCATAGTGTCAGACAACTGGCCGCCAACACACACCGACCACACGCAGACACACATGATCAGCCACACACACATGTAAAGACACACACAGAGGAAGGATCTATCCATTGGGGGGGAGGGAGAAGAAGACACCCTCTTCTCTTTCTATCTCTCCTCCTTCCTCCCCCCTCTCCTCCTCCTCCTCCTCCTCCTCTCTTTCTCTGCCATTCTCGCTCAGTGCGCACCCCTCTGGCTCCGGTTGCCTTGGCGATGCGTTGCCGGCAGCGACCACAGCACGTTCATTGTTTGGGCGGCGAGCGGCTGACTGACACGCGCTCTGCCTCTATCCGTCCGTGCGTCCGTCCATGCCTCCCTCCCTTGCCGCGTTTGTCTCCCGTCTCTCGGCCGCCGCTCATAACGCTAACCATCTTCCCTCCATCATCTCTGTCTGTCTCTCTCTTTCTCTCTCTGCTTTTTTTTCCCAGTGGGCTCAGGAGGCGCAGTTAACATAAAAAAAAAAAAAAAAAAACACAACAGAAATAAACAAACCCCTCCCCCTACCTCCCTCACCCTCTCTCTAGCTCTCTCTCCCCTCTCTTAGCCCTGCCCCCCTGCCGCTCCAGTCACAACACACACCTTCCCATATGTGTCTATACTGCCTGGGAAACAGAGGAAGAAGGTGGAGGAGACAGGAGCTCCTCTCAGACATGGAACCTGTAACATCGCTGGATTCAACTCTCTGTTTAAGTAATGGCTTTTTTGGCATTCAAACATCTTCATTAAAGTGGTGCACCAATTGACCATCACATGGACTGTTATTTAAAAAAAAAAAAAAAAAAGATTGCAGATTGTTGATTCAAAAATACAATGTTTTATTAATTGTATAATAATTCTGATCAGTCTGTTGTGATTATCCACGAATCATTTCTTACATTTAGAACTGAAATATAATTAAAAAAACAAAATGAAATCTGAAAGTGTGTGTCATTACTCCCATGAAGTTGTGGGACTCAAGTGAGGCAGATTATTAAAAAAGATTAGTGAAAATTAGGGCTGTCAATTGATTAAATTTTTTTAGTCACGATTAACTGCATGATTGTCCATAATTAATCGCATTTAATCACAAATTAATCACACATTTTTTCATGTATTCAAAATGTACCTTAAAAGGGAGATTTGTCAAGTATTTAATACTCTTATCGACATGAGAGTGGGCAAATATGCTTGTGCAAATGTATGTTTATATTTATTATTGGAAATCAATTAACAACACAAAACAATGACAAATATTGTCCGGAAACACTCACAGGTACTGCATTGAGCATAACAAAATATGCTCAAATTATAACATGGCAAACTCAAGCCCAACAGGCAACAACAGCTGTCAGTGTGTTGACCTGACTATGACTTGGCCGTGCCAGTTTTTCCTCACCAAAATTGATTGTAAGCTACGCGACAAGCTAGTATGACATGGTTGGTGCCAATGGATTCCTTAGGTTTTCTAGTTTCATATGATCTTCACTCTAGCTTTAAAACTGAGCTTGTGTGCGGTACTGTAGGAAAAACGAGTACCGTCACATTTTCAGAATTTTGGCATCAATTTTGTACCGAAGTATCCGTTCTCATGACATCCCTAGCAGAAATGAATCCTGACTTTTCGTCATGCACAGGTAAAGCTCCAAAAACACTGGATCCTACACTTCCCATAATGCAATTCAACTTTGGAAAGCTCCCCTCAGTGCCACAGAAGGCATTATAAAACAGTTTCTCAAGCTGAGTAGTACTCCTCGTGACAAGTAAACTGAACTTCATGTGTAAAACCGCTGGTGTTTCCCTTTAAGTATTAAGCTACAGTTAGCTTAGGTTTGCTTAGCTTCTAAACCTCACCAATTAACATATTGTATTTTGGTTGTTCAATCTGCACACAAACAGAATTGTAAGAATAAGTTCTGGTTTTACTGAGAGTTACATGCTGGACCTATTTTTCTCTGGGCCCAGTGATTTGCTCTGAGACTCTTATTGTGAAACAGCTATAGGCCTAGCAGCTATATAGATGAACTTTGTTACCAGTGCTGTTCTTCAATAAAAAAGTGGTCAATTAGAGGGAGGAATAGTAGATAGAAGAATAGAAAAGCTGCCACAGTTAGATGTTGGATGATAAGCTGCAGGCGAGATGCTCTTACTACTGCACGAACCATTGACCCTCCCAACACGTCACCAAGGTAAACACTGTTTTTTACAGATAGCGGCAAGAAAAGGTCCGACCTAGTAAGATTGCCTTTGCAACTCTTACTGAAAAGTGCCTTGAGGGCTTATTTCTACATAAAAACCAATATGTAAAATTGCCAGCACAACGCAGTTCATCTCTGAAGGGGGCCAGAGAGGAAGAGAGACGTATAAAATTGAAATAGGAAATAAAAAGAAAAATTCAAAGGAAGATGGAGAGGTAAATGTGAAACAGATAAATGGAAAGAGAATGAGGAGGCGTGTGTACACGGCGCTTACGGAGGGGTGGGGTGAGGTGAGGAGGAGCGAAGAAGAAAGGTTACGGAGAAGGGAAAAGGGGGAGGAGGGAGGAACAAAGGATTTGTAGATGAAAGCGAGAAGGGATGATTAGGGATCTGGAAACTGACATGCATGGATTTGACACAGTATAATTGGTGTTAGGGAGGCTAAGGCGGAACAGTCGGAGGAGGAAGAAGAAGGGGGGACGGGGACGGAGAGGGATAAGAAAATATGAATACAAAGAGAGAAGAGAGAAACGAACAGAGACAGATCAAGACGCTAAATTAGATGCTGTAGTTTTAAACAAATCTATGTACTGAGACAATCATTTTCCACTTCACACCTGACAGTCACGGCCCTTAAAGGGACTGTTTGTAAGAATCACAAAATTGGTTGTAACAGCGACACCTGTGGCCGTTAAGTCAACAAACGTCAGCGTCCTGATGCTCGCGCTCACCCGTGTGCACGCGCTACCTGAATGTGAGCAAGCATCTGTCAAAACAGTGAGGCGACACACGTCGGCTAAAACCACAATATCACTCTATATTTCACCTGCTTGGCAGTAATGCTAGCTGACCAGACGAAGGTCTCTCCATGAATCAATGCTGATCCTAGTGTTGGTTTTTCCTGCTTCTGCCTCCCGACCGCAGCCGGAGGAAACAGGGGAGACAACAGCACCTGGTCGGAGACGATAACGTAACTCGTTGCGGAGCCCCGTCACTTCACAAGACACGGGAAACCTCTGTTGGTCTGGAGGAGCTGCAGCATTTATTTCTGCACAAACGTCCACTGTACATTTACTAGTTATTCTCAAAGCTAAACTAATTCTTCTGCAGTGTGGAGTGTGCGCGCATGCACGTGTAGAGGTGGAGCGAGCTGTGAGTGAAGGCAAACAGGCAGAGGAGCAGAGTACAGAAGAGACTCCGGCCCTGGAGACCAAAGCTACGGTCTCCCCCGCGTCCTCCGACCGCGGCCAACACTGTTTTGCAAGACGGGCTTCACTAGATATAACTTTGCGGTTTTGGTGCTTCCGTGTAGTTTGTGTTGGAGTCTGAGTCTGAACAGCGTAGCCACACGCGAGCGCGCATGGGACACCGACCCGGATTCATTTATACGCAAGAAGTTACAAACAGTCCCTTTAAAGCTACTGGATTATATCATCATAATCATTATTATCATCACTACTAAAGCGCATCACAAACTAATATTTTTTTACATTTATTATTTTTCTGAAGCCAATTTTCATTGGACTACATTTTACAAAATTCATACAACTTTAAACCTTTAATGTTCGACCGTATGGTAGAGCACATTGAGTCACTATATCTTATTAAAAAATGTGCTGAACTTAACTCAACCTGATTGACCCATCTCTACCACTCGGTTTAGGTATGTTATGCTAAACAAAAAACGCTAGATGTCGCTGTGTCTTTAAATGGCCTTTTCAGTCCGCATCCTAGCAGGAAGTTAGCAACAAAAAAGTCACACCAAACATGAGGACTCAGTTTGGTCTCATTTTCAAAGGTAACATATTTTTTTAAATATTTCATAGTTTCAGAGGCCTCACTGAACACAAAATAAAAAGTCTAATAAATGGCAAATAATATTCTAAAAACATGCTCTACCAAACAGTTCAGTTGTCCTTTTATGGTAAAGCTAATAATGTAATCAAAATGTACTATTTTCTACTGAATAAAATAACTTTTGATTAATCATTGTTGTTAATATGGTACTTTTAATGTTATTCCATTTTACATATATGCAGAAATAATTTAATAAATATAATTTGTTATTGTCTAAAAACATGCTTTACCAAATGTTTGAATTGTCCCATACGGGGAAAAAGTTGTGATGCTAAGATAATAAATTTAAAATTTTTATGAAATAAAAAAATCTATCAACATTCACTTTCATCATATATTTAATGTTATTCTATTATATTTTTGATTAAAAAAATATTTTTTGCCATTTCTGAGATGTTTTCAAAGAAGCCTACTGTAAATGTTGTAAATATCTAGAATAAATACATGGAAATTATACTAGTAGTGGTAATGCTACTAATTCCATGGTAACAAATTGACATATGTAGGTATATTAACCTATTACTGCATAATAACAGTACATGGTTTGTATGTTTTGCTTTTACCATGAAGCCTCATTGCAGAATTTTTTTCCATTGCTTTTTTCTTAGTGAGGACATTAAAGGGTTAAACATGCCATAACACGTTGAACTTTGTTGGTTTAAAAATCAAGCTTTTAAGCTTTTTGATGACTGTTATAGCTACAGAGTGGGTGAAGTCACTGAGGACATGAAACTCTCTGTTGAAAGGTGGCTTTCTAAACAACAACAACAAAACATTTGCAGTGATTTCCCTCCCACAGTTTTCACCCTTCAAAACGCACACTTCAACTTGAAGTCTAAGAACCTAAAGGGAACGATTTACCTTTTGATTTATGACTAATAACAGGAAGGGAGTGACTCGGTCTCCCGATTCAATCAGAGCGTAACTTAACACCTGAACGAAAACATATTCTATTATCATTATGTTCAGCTGAGCCGGCTGTTGTGCGACGTGTGCAAATGACGGCGTACAAATGAATTGTAGGCGATACGCAGTTTGCTAGTTCCAATATTATTCATGCTTTGAGAGCTAAAGTGATTGTGACTCAGCGGTTTTAATTTGTTTCCTTCACACACACACACACACACACACACACACACACACACACACACACACAGCAAACAAGTACAAGCACAGGTTATCTTAGTGTGGCTGTTAATCTGCTGCCACTTTGCTGGACTACACTTTCCACACCACATCGAAACATAACAGACATAGAAATAGAGGAATAACCAACTAACAAGAGAGACCAGGCAGTCTTTTCTGACATACAGCACAATGTTGGGAACTGTGAAAGTAAATATTACATTTAAATCTGACTTAAAGTGGCAGTAAGCAGAATGTTTTTGGCATCATTTAGCAAAACTTCCATAATAACCTTTCAGCATATTGTAATTCAAGTGTTCTGAGAGAAAACTAGACTTCAACACTTCCTCATGGCTCTGTTTTCAGGCTTTAAAAAATGTAGCCTGTGACGGGAGACTTTGGCCAATCACAGGTAATTTCAGAGAGAGAGAGCGTTCCTATTGGCTGTTCATTCAACGGAAGCAGCTGTCAATCACTCGCGATTTTTCAGATTACCTGTCTCATGCACTGCTGTCGGGATATAGTGACCGTTTTATAAAAATAACTTTTTTTTTAAATCATATTTGCTCCATTTCTACCCACTGTTGCTTTAAATTTGAGTTAATAAATTTCATTCCCACCAGGAGTCGCCAAAGACACACATTTTTGCAACATGCAACCCAAGAGTATCTTAAATCGATGGAAAACAAACAAAGTGAAATAGCCATTTATCATATCACTTTTGACTGTAATTTAAGTCCATATTGCATCATTGGACTGGCAGCCGCCAGAATAAAATGATGTGTTAACACATCCCCTGCCTGGCTAGCTTGTTAAAGTGGCTGAAATGTTGCTGTTGCCACAAGACAGGGATGAAACGAACAGCACAAAGGATGTAAAGGGGAGGAGTTGGCTTTATCTCAACAGCTTCATACAGCTATAAGACGGAGGAGGATGTATATATTTAAGTATGTATGAACACATCTGCGTCTGACAGTGTGGTGTCGACAATCCTGCTGACTCCAAACAGAAGAGACAAGGACAGGTTAAAGCTTGGGACAGGCTCGCTGCCTCCTGAATGACGATATTACGTGTGTTTGTGTGTGTGTGTGAGAGTATAAGTGTGTGTGTGTGTGTGTGTGTGTGTGTGTGTGTGTGTGTGTGTGTGTGTGTGTGAGAGTATAAGTGTGTGTGCGTCAGTGTCAGTCCCTCGGCAGAGTGCAGTAGACACCGGCGTTCACTGTTTGAATTCCAATTGTTGTATGCTTGAAAGCATGTACTCCTTTTTGCATGCACGTGGGGGTGTGTGCATGGACGTGTATGTGCATGCGCGAGTGTGACTCTAGGGTCGTGCACAGGTGAGTACAAGTCAATGTCAAACAGGCCTTATCCTATATATATCTTGACCATGCAGCAAGGACCTAGCGTACTCTGTGTGTGTGTGTGTGTGTGTGTGGGTGTGTACTAAGTGGCTGTACAAGCACAGATGATGCTGACTGATGCTGACTGGACCGTGAGTCGCCTCAGTGCCCAGCTGTCTGCTTGTGTGTGCGCGTTGGTGTGTGTTTAAATCAAATATCATTTATTGTAGGAGCGGTTTATCCGCTGTTATACAACAACTGGCTCTGAGTCAGGAGTCGAGCGATCCACTTATAACCTCAGCAAGGTCGCAACTGCCGAGGTGGATCTGTGCGCGCTGAGACCAATCAAAGGGGAAGAAAAAATAAACGGGAGGTGTGCAGAAATTATAAAAGAGGGTGTTTGGTCCCTTTCGCTGGCCCGACTCCGCTCACTTCACACACTCTCACCACTTACGCCGTGTGATTAATTGCTTCACACAGTGCACCAAAGAGATATTAACTGGGTGTTTTTTTTGGCCACCCACTCTGCCCTCTTTCACTTTTGCAAACGTAGGACGCTGGATGTTTTCTTCGGCGCGTACCTCTCTAAACTCACGATACTACATCAGTGTGTGTCGGTCTGCGACCTTGAGTGGGCAGTGGGCACACCCTAGTGGCTTTATTTAAACTGTGATTTTCATTGCGGTCATTCTGGGGCAATTACAAATTACTGTGGGTGTAGACAGAGGTGAGTCGGGGGTGCGTTCAATTGGGTTTTCATCGTTCGTTCTGAATAAAAATTTCTTCTCTGCAGTGGGCGATGTTTTCAAGCAGCTTTGAAATATATGTCTGTTACTGTGTGGGGTATTACATAGCGAGCGACGTTGTTAATGAAAGCAAGAGTTGCTTAACAAAGTGGTGTGCTACTGAACTTATTTCAGTCGACCAAAAATAACCAAAACTAGAATTACCGCCTCGCGGTTGTATGCTTCCGCCAACCAGTCAAGTTGCAGTTTATAGCCATGTCTGTCCAAAAAGTCCTCACTTCACTTTATCATGTTATCCTACTAGACATATGTATGAAATTTTCATAATTAGCACATGAATTCTTGAGTTACGGCCAACAACGTGTTTTGTGAGGTCACAGTGACCTTTGAACAGCAAAATCAAATTATGTCTGTGCCAACTTTGGAGAAATTTGCTCAAGGCGTTCCTGAGATATCACAAGTACTATGGGACGGATGTGAGGTTACAGTGACCTTGATCTTTGACCTACAAATGTAATCAGCTCATCCTTGAGTCCAATATGATGTTTTGCCAAATTTAAAGAAATTCCCTCTAGGCGTTCAGGCGAGATATTGCATTCACGAGAATGGGTCGGACGGACGCATAGACTAGGGGCCCAGACACACCAACCCGACATCAAAGAACTAGCGCCGACTGTTGCGTCGCCTCACGTTACGTCGCCTCACGTTGCGTCGCCTCAAGTTGCGTCGCCTCACGTTGCGTCACCTCATGTTGCGTCGCCTCACATTGCTTTTGTCTAGACCAAAAAGTTGCATTTGAACAAACTGAGAAGACTACAGACGATGGCCAGTTAGCACGTACGTTCTGCGCCAGCGTGACTCTCCACATCGGTACCGGTAGTCTGTATTCGTCATTTCAAAAGGGAAACCGGAAGACAGAGGACTGCAGATATACAAGCCGTTGTTATGATGCGTCGTGAAAATATCCCGTGTATTGGAATGATCAGATGAAATGAAGATGAAAAATGAGAAGAGCCTTCTGTGTGTCTGCTCGTTTGCTTACTTTCCTCACTTTGGTTCCTCTTCTCATGCATTGATTCGCTTAATCTGAACTGCCAATCAGAGAGCTTTCTCTCACCGATGGGCTCTGCCGCCGATTCAACATGCTGAATCGTCCGAAAAGCCTCCGACACGGGCAGACTAGAGCCGACGGTGCAGGACACGCTGCAACGACTAGTACGGATGGACGGACATAATGCCTCTGGCCACGGCTGTCACCGTCGTGGAGGCACAATAAAAGCATTGTCTGACCAAAAGCAAACTCATTATATGCTTACGAACATGATTAGGTTTATAGTAAAATGTTTATTGACTCCATACACATAGATTTTGGTTTGTTATATGCAGTATATGCTCCTGTTGAATAACATTGCCATGCATTGTGAGACAGTTGTCACTATAGCAGGGGAGCATTCTGGATCTTGCTTTGCTGAAAAACAGTTTCTTTAAGTGGAACAAGTGACAAAATGCTTCTCCAACGCGTACTTCCTTCTTACTACTACGTCCAAAATAGTGTGTTGCTTGGGGGCCCCTTTGTTGGGATTTAACATCCTGTGATTTTAAACTTTTCCTTCCCTAAGCTTCTTTCTCTAACAGCCAGAGCAACACCGCCCCCGAGGGCAGCGACAGGCTTTGCCGGATAACGATTTTGGAAAAAAATAAACAAATGCTAATTCATGATGGTATCAGGAAAGTAGTTTGCATGCCTGAAAAAAGCCACAACACATCAGCATGGATTCCTTTCACTGTTCGTTAAACAGATACAAAGGACAGGAAGGAGGTCGGAGCACCCACTCCTCCTCCTCCTCCTCTCAGGAGCAACAACAACAACAAAAACAACAAAGTTAGCTAAGGACAAATTAATATGGATAAGATTAGATCATATTGCAGCTGGCCTGAGTGAGGCACACAAACAGGAGTAGCGCAACAACCGAGGAGAGACAAAACAGAGCGCCGTCAGCTCGTTCCTCTGCATCTGATCCTCGGTAGTCCGCCAAGAACACAGCCTGCTCTACACAATGACTCATGACAGATAATGAAAACAGATTATTGCAATGTTCTTAAGTTGTCACTTCAATCGGTGATCTTTAGACAGGGTGCACTTTCTATATTTTACAGTTATTCAATGTTTTAACAACTTTTTCCGACCGACCGTCAAGTATCGCCGCGGGCGGGTTTACATTTGTCGAATACAGTCGCGCGATGGTATCCGATGCCAAGGGGCACTTACCGAGCAGCAGTACTTGACCAGTTGGGAGTAGGGCTGTGTACTGGCAAGAAGCTGGTGATACGTATCATGATACAGGAGCTCATTGGAGCCACAAGAGTCTCAGCTTTACAGTCATACCCAATTTATGTAATTCCAAGACTGTTTAGGGACTCAAGTATGCAGAAATATTCAAACATCATTTTAGGATAGGTGAAAATAACACATATATACTGCATGCAAAAATTATCATAAAGTGGGCATGTATGTAAAGGAGAGACTTGTGGGTACCCATAGAATCCATTTTCATTCACATAACTTGAGGTCAGAGGTCAAGGGACCCCTTTGAAAATGGCCATGGCAGTTTTTCCTCACCAAAGTTTAGCGTAACTTTGGAGCGTTATTTAGCATTCTTCGCGACATGCAAGTATGACATGGCTGGTGCCAATGGATTCTTTAGGTTTTCTAGTTTCAAAAGTTGAATTCACTCTAGCTTGTCAACCTCCGAAAGACAGAATAGCGGCCGGAAAAATGTAAAGCATTTGCCAATTCCAGCAAGGCAAACCGAGCTACAGTCTGCTTGTTTACAAAGAAGATATTCAGTAAACTCTCAAATATTTTGTAACGTTTTGGACGACCAACACCATGTGCAATATATACAAATATTTCAAGTGTGTTGAATCCATTTTAATCCATCCAATCCTTTCACTTTTCCAGAAGATTTCCACATCCAGTTGATACCAGTCGTTATGCACTTACTTGCTTTTTCTTGACTTTTTTGGAGTTCATTAACCAAATTCTGTCAGTCTACTCCTGCACAGTGGCCGACTGCCCTCGCTAACTCACTCAGTGTTGTGGAGCTGTGCAGCCATGTAGAAAACTAGGCAATTTCAGCTGCAGGAAAATGGCTCAAATGGGGTGAAGAAACACACATACACACAAAAAAACAGTCACTTTGTTTCGCGTCTCCTGCTAGGTCATTTCGGAAGTAGGGCTCGGGCTCATTCATCACTGGGGACCAATCGAACAGCAGTCATCATGGTAATCAATGAGCGTGTCACTGATAAGGGGAAGAAAGCTACACATTTGGCCTCGCAGACACAGGAATTCACACTTTCTCTCTCTCTCTCACACACACACACTGAGGTGCACACAGGTGCATGATTGCCTTTGCCCCGGCTGCATTAGCAGGGCGAAGCCTTCAGAGCAGCTACAGCAGTTCTTTGTCTTCATGATTAGGCTGTTAACGTACACACCGCTCAGAGCTCCCCCCTCTCTTCCAGTTTCTTGGCATTCGCATGACGTCGCATCAATTCATCTCTCTGTTCTGTCTGTCACCCAAGCCAGTAAGCATCTTCATCTTTTCCCCTTCACTTGCTTTCACTCCATGTATTTGTCCCCTTCTTTGACATCTATCCACTTTCTTTCTTTTCCCTTACTTACTTCTCTCCGACTACACTCCTTCTATTCCCCCTACCCTTATTCTTTGACTTTCTTTCTCCCCGTCTCCCAGCCCCTCTCCCCTGTTCTCTTAAATCTCTCATCATTTTACTCCTGCCCTTGTGAGGGAGAGCGCGCTGGCTAATTTTCTGCTATGTTAAAACTGCCTGCCCACCACGGACCTCTCTTCAAAGCAACAATTTTCTTTTTCTCTTCATTCACAATAGGGCGGGAGTGCTTGCTGACAGCATGCCTCCAACACGCAGCATGGTGGGAATACAATTTTAATGGAAACACATCACACAATTTGTGTCAAAGTACAACACGTTACAAACTGTTTTTGTTTTTTTAACTAGTCATGCAACGACAGCAGGAGGGAGCAAGGACAAATGCTTCCCAAAGCTTCTGTGCAGCAGTCGCTGGCTTCAAAAGCGACGCAGGGTGGACACGAGCCCCGACTGAGTCCAAGAGATGGAAAAAATTTGATTAGCACCAGTTCCGGTTATGACAAGACGACAGGGATGCGGTACAAAAGGCAAGGCACGGCGAGGGAAGTGTTTTTGTATAGCACATTTCATCAAAGTGCTTTCATGAAAGAAGAAAGAAAGAAAAACAGCTCTTCCGTTTTGTCAGTGAATCACAAAAAGGGTGAGGCAGGGGAGTGACGAGAGGAGGAACTGGAAGACTGATCCATGAGCTGGTTGTCAGCATGTTGACATAAAGGCGTGTGGTGGTGCATCATATTAGGCCTGGTCAATGGATGGCGAAGGCTGAACCAATAATGGTCTATCAGTACTATAACTCCAGATCTGTTTGGGGGACAAGTTGAAACCTGTGGCCCCACAGCAAAAGCTGGACCGTAGAGGCCAGACACACAGCCATCCAACGTTAAAGATCAAAGTAAACGCTCTATTGAGCATCATTTTTTTGTGTCCGGTGTTTATTAACCGGTGGGAAAATGTCCTTACCATGGCATCCGATTTAACCATGAAACCAGAAAGACTAAATAGCAACAGCAGCATGAGGCTGCTTCAAAATCAAAGAATACATTTATTAACCAGAGCACTCACATTATAAGAATGCAGCACAAGCAGAGCGCTAAATATATTCTGAATTCATGAACAATGGCACTAGAAACAGCTGTTGGCGGGTTTCAGCTCTCTCTCTGTCTCTTTCACTTCGTTTCAGTACTATAGACAGCGCCGCACCACCCTCTATAAACAACAAACAGCGCTGTCCATGGTTACGAAACGACATCGGCGATAAACAATGCACATGATAGGTAAAATGTCAAATAGCACGCACCAGTCAGTGGGAGTGGGTGACGTGACCAATATCGTTTGGCTCATTTAAAGTAAAAGGTTTGAGAAAAAACGCACATACAATTCACAAATCCGACTTCAGAAGTCACCCAGGCTGCGGCCCCCCTCATGCTTCCGTCGATGACCGATAGCCGATGGGTTCTGAGACTGGGTGGAAGCCATCTG
Organism: Sebastes umbrosus; assembly: GCF_015220745.1. Classification (NCBI taxonomy): domain Eukaryota; kingdom Metazoa; phylum Chordata; class Actinopteri; order Perciformes; family Sebastidae; genus Sebastes; species Sebastes umbrosus. The sequence goes on from NC_051287.1 coordinate 16,418,788, forward strand.
TCCTGAAGAGCTGCCTGCATCCCCGGAACAGAAAGTGATCAATAGTTGATCCCTTTCAGACCACAGGTTTTGCTGGGCCATGTGTTCAGTGATAAAGGTCTGCTGAACCTGATAATCCTTCTGTTGACCGTTGGCGGTGGTCCACTAATAAACAACTGGCCTTCCAGTTTGTCAAGGCCATTAAACAGTTCAATAAAAAATCCTGCTTTAGCACTTCTCTCTGCAATCATCACTGGCCCCCCACATGTAGAATCATTTGATTAAGAAGCAGTGTGTTTTAATTGTCTTGCCACTTATATCTCTGATAGCATCTCTCACAGCCACAGTCACAGATTGAACTGTCTCTTTTTCCTTTCATTTCATTCCAAATCATGGCTTTATTGCCTTTTTCTGTTGGCTCAAAGTCTTCGTAACTCTCCCTTGTCCATTCTTATCAGCATCAATCACTACTTGTCTCGTGTTGATTTATTAATGGTTGAAACCTGTTTTTATAGTTTTATTGTCAGGGGTGACGGTGGTCTGTGTTTACGTCCGCCTCTGGCCGTCTGCCAGATATCCGGGGTCGCCGTTGGCTCAGCTGAAGCCGTAAATGTTACCGTGCGTGGGAGTACAGTCTTGCACTTGTCTTCAAGTTTTGCACCAAAGATAATCCAAGGCTTCACTGTTTAAGTGAGTGTTGGGGAAAGTTGTGGTGTCATTTAGCTGTCCATTTAAAATCGTGTTGAGTGGAGCCCTGCTGAGCTAACTCACCGGCGGGAGACATTGGCAGTTTCATAGAGTCTTCTCCAGTGCAAATATTCTTGTTTTGACTACGGCAATCTTTAATTTATGGCAGTATGTGCACCTCATCAATGCGGATGAGCACAGAGGCAGGGTGTTGTCCGAGACACTGCTGTCAGTAGCCCAGTCAGTCGCTGTTTGGGAGGCAGTTACAAGTCGAGGATTGCAACCCAGAGTTTCAGTCATAAATTATCCTGCCAATGAACGTTTAAACTCAAATAAATATCCTGCTAATGATTTAGTTGTGACAGGGAAACACCCATAAAAGGAAAAAAGTAGGGAAATAGCAAAACTAATAGCTAAATGAAAACAAATGGAGCAAGAGAAAAGAGCGTTCTCTGGAGATTCATTTTTTTCCCATCCCTCTCATATCAGCACATCCTCGCAGCCGTAGTTTCTTCGGCGGTGACAGCCTATTATTGCCGTCCGTAACTCATTCCTGAGCATGAAAAGCTAACTATGACAAGATGACAGGGGGGGGATTCTTCACAAAAAAAAAATTGTTCAACGTTGTTTAATTCTGCATGTGTTCACTCAGCCTCTTCAAGTTCTCCACACTCCAAACGCCTTCGTGACAGACTGGAGATGAAGCGAGATCCAAGTTACAGCTGGACGCGGAGCTGAAAACTTGCACCACCTGGGGAAAACATACTGTAACTGTCATATCTGAACCAAGCCAGAGTGACACTGTTTTTGACTAAAATGGCACATATTGCAGGAATATGAAAATCCTGTATTAAGAGTCTCCGACGTCAAGTTCTGTTCAAGACAGCTCCCAAAGCTTTAAATCCAAATGTGAGGCCAACTTCATGTTGTTTAAGTGAGACTAATGCTTTGTTTATTCACTTAAGGGAATTGATTCGCCTCTAGAACTGAAAATGTTCAAACATGCCTTACAGAATGAATAAGATGAGACATAATGAGTCAATTGATTTTAATGGGGCAACTAGGTCATTGCTTTAGTAAAAGTAATAGGATTCATCAAGGAAAGGTAATGGGGGGAAAATGAGAGTACAAATGTATCTTTTACTAACAGTGGCCGCTTAATGATGCCTCTTCTGTCCTCAGCTGTGTTCATGTATGGATTTAACCACACCTTTGATAAAAAAAAAAAAAAAAACTTCTGCAACTTCAGTGCACTAATCCTAAGACTATATATGTGTACACCCTATACTGTGGTCCAACGTTTTGACCAAGAGGAGAATCCTGGACCTGATCACCTGTCTATCAGCAGCAGTGTGGTAAAAAGGTCACACAGATATTGTCTTGCACTTTCCGACCCATACTGGGCAACACTGTTTGCATCAAACAGAATGAAAAGAGAAAAGGAATCAAAGACTATCTTTACAGTTGCATGGAGGTGTCCTAATTGTAATTCTAATAGTGCAGTTCCTGCTCGGAGTGCATGCCCGTTCGGAACGGGCCGATGTATGGCTGCTTGTACCCGCCAAGTGTGAAGTTCACTGGTTGAACGGTTCTCGAGTAGGCTTGTCGCGGTAGTCGGCGTTACCGGTGTTACATGGTGGTCGGCACACACCGATTACATTACGTACCCTCCGCCGTGTAGTTTACCCATTTAGTTATTTTGGCGTATCAGCGCCGTGTTATCAATACAAAGTCGGACGACGGATGCTAGAAACTGACAGTGAATGCATCTGCTCCATACGGAGTCTCAGCTCAGAGTAGAAGGTTTTAAAACCCAATGCCTGAACCTAACCAAGTTGATCTTTTCCTAAACCTAACTCTATCCTGTGAAGACAGAGGTTTATTCTGAAAAGACCGGAGTGGAAATTGACACATGTCAAGTGTTGCTGGACATTTGTGGTAAAGTGCATGAAAAATGAAGAATAACTTTTTGATATCATACAAACCGGTGTACGAGAATACGTTGTGTAAAGACACGGACAACTTGCAGAGTCTGAAACCTATTCTGTCATCTGGTTGGCACTTCACCTAAAACAAACAGCGACGTGACACAAAGTGCAACTGAAATGAAGTTGATTTGTTTGCATCAGAAAGGGAATTTGTGTGCAAATGTGAGTGAGAGTTAAAACAAGAGAGGCCAAGGGAATAAGCAAGTGTGTGTGTATGTTGTTGACTGAGGTCCAGAGTGGAGAATTGATCTCTCTGAGGCTCAGAAGCAGCTAGTCTGTGAATACCAATCAGAGGTAATTAATAGCAGCTAATGGACTCTGTTTCTCACTCTCTCTGTTCTCGTCCCTCTTCCGTCTCTATTTTTTTTTCTCACTCTCTCCTTTTTTATTATGCAGCAATAATGAATGCTTCCCTTCTTTATTTACTGTCCTAAGCTACGGGGCTTACAGAGAGACATTTCAAACGTCCATATCTAAAGCGAAGTAATGAAGTGACCTTCTCCTATTGGCTGATCTTTTGGTGCCAGACGATGCTGTACCATGTGGGCTTGGTTTTCTACTCCCTTTAAATTCAGCACACAAAACAGCTGACCTGAATTGACTCTGTGCAGCAAGTGAACAAAACACCAACAAGATATATATATATTTAAGTTTTCCTAATGCTTTTTGATTATCAGCTGATAGAGATTCAACATCACGCCTACCGCCTCATACACCACCTGCACTCCATTAAGCAGGTCCCCCCATGTCCTTGCCGCTACATAACAAGCAGCAAATCGACACGGCCAAATGGAACAGCCAGTACCAACTCAAGGGCCCGTCTCCTCATTTCAAGACCAAATACATCATAACTGGTAGACAATGTTGTCTCACTATAATGTCCCAGACAGAAGCAGCAGAGAAATGCAGCCTTCATTTGCAAGAAGGTACATCATTTGTAGCCCAACATCCACTGTTGTTCGCACGGCACATTTTATTGGCTCATTCAGGCAGAAATTATATTGTGACATCGTATTTGAAGCTGAAATGACTACTCTATTAGTCAATTAGTCGACAGAAAATGAACCAACAGTTTTGAAAACTTATAAAAAATGTCAGCTATTTATCAAGCACATAACATGTGCTCATGTCATCAATCATTGCAGCTTCTCAAATGTGAGGAATTTCTGTTTTATATGTAAATTGATCCCTCTTTGGATTTTCAACCAAAAAAAGCAATCTCAAGACATCAACTCAGGCTCTGGGAAATTGTGACTTATTTTACCATTTTCTGACACACTAAAGAACTGACTGATCAATAATCATAAGTTGCAGCCCTAATAAAGAACCAAAGTCATGATATCACATCTGGGCTAGCCTCTGTTCCACTAACTTCTGTAACTCAATGCAATCTCTCATTCAGCATTTATTTCATTAGTGTTTCTAAAAAAAAAAGCAAGCCTGGAATTTACTACCCATATTCTAAGACAAATCAGCATCCACCACGGTACTATTAGATTTTGAAACCTTTATGATTTTAACAAAGTTAAACAACTATGGAAAGTTAAAAGTTACATCTCCTCCTCCGGCCTCCGGCTGCGTGACTACTTCACTCAGAGCAGCTGTCAATCACAGCTGTCAATGATGACGTCTCACCCCCTTTTTATAGCATCAAATAACTAATTAAAACCAAACTTATCAGAAAAAATGAACACTTGAACATACATCAGCGTGATAAGAACTAACTTAAATGACAGAAACGTGTACTTTGATTTTTTAGCTTGGCCCATGTCCCATCCGCTAACATGGAAGGGGCAGGATTTATGACCTATACTGCAGCCAGCCACCAGGGGGCAATCCAGATGTTTTGGCTTCACTTTTGGGGAGCTGTCATGTCGTTCATCTTTATAAACAGTCTATGCTCTAAACTAAGATGGTAAACATGGTAAACATTATACCAACCCAACATTTTCATTTTGAGTATGTAATTAGTATTAATCTCAAAGCACCACTGTGCCTAAATAAAGCATGTCTGTAGACTTTTAGTCTTGTTACTTAAAATCCAACATATTCCTGTTGACTGCCTCCATTTATCATGTGTCATTGTTTGTTTCTTATAATAAAGTTGTGAATACTTTGAACATCACTTTCAGTCTCAACACAAGATGGAACTTTTCACCTTTGTGCAATACATGTACTGTTAGTCCCGCCCTACTCCCCCTCAGTGGCTCAAAGTTCAACCCACGCGCCCATCACTCAGTCTGTCATCTAGCCTGAGGCTGAAGTAACTGCATCTGTAACATTTCTTCTCCTTCTACAGGTGTTATTCTTTCTATAAAATATATATTGTTTTATATAAAACACAGTCGGTTTTCTTATTTGAGACAAAAACAAACTAAGCTATGAGAGCTTAATACCAGTGAAAATCAAAACAGTCTCAGATAAATCACCTCTACCAGTAAAGTTACAGAGACCAGTTTGTTTGTTGGTTGGATCTTTAAGTATTTGACTGACATTTAGTCAAACAGCCTTCATTCAGAAGATAAATTGATTATATTTTGGCAGGGAAGTTGATCACCGACCTCCACCTTACAACACTGAACGCAGGTTGAAAACCATGTTGAAACTGCACAATCTTTTCAGGGTTAGCTAAAGTCTTTGACAGCTCATCTGTCTGTACTTATAGCTATAACACTGGAATCATCTTACTTTAAGAGATTTTCAAGAAAGGGAGGCAGAGTGAAACATTTCAAGTGAAGAGCAGAAAGGAAATAAATGACAAATGTCACAGGGAAAAGATGGAGAGGCTGATTGGTATGGAGCTCGAGACGGGTGACAGACAGCAGGGGGCAAAGGGACAAAGAGTATAGATGACGTGTCAAAGGGAAAGATCGACTCCAAGGCTGATGTAAGGATGAGGGGTGGATGGAGTACATGCTGTACTTGCAAGCTCATTAAACAACGTCGTAATTGATGAGTGAAGAAAGAAGGCGACGCGGAGAGAAAGGAGAGAATTGTCAAGGGCAGAAACAACTTGATGAGAGTGTCCTAATCACTGGTTTCCGGCCGGATGAAGATCAATCACTAACAACAGGAAAGACTGATGTAAAGAAAAATCCTCCCGGTGATCCCTTTGTTTCCTAAGTTAGCTCTTCTGGGGCTTTTCACATCTTTACCGTGCGTTTCTCTCGATTACCTTTCTGCAGTCTGATATTTGGGATATCACGGATATTTCAGGCTTTTGATAAAACCCTCACGTTGGCGTAGGAACCTGGAAGCAGGGGGAAACTGCTAGGCCTGGCTTTGTCCGAAGGTAACAAAATCCACCTACCAGCACCTCTAAAGCTCACTAGTAATATATCGTTTGTTTAACCCGCACAAAAGCCAAAGTGTAAAAATAAGCCATTGTTGTTTTACGGGGAGTTAAGTGCTAAAACCCCTTCCCCCCAATGCTTGGCTGCGTCGGATTAGTGGAACCGTCAATTTCTGTAACTTTCCAAAACCAAAAATTCGACACTCACACAAAAGGCCAAGGTTGGAAGTTCTCTCTTGCTATTTGTGACACCTTTTGTGTATACAACCCAGTGGGCTACCCCCGGGGTCTGAAAAGTGAAGCCAATGCAGAAGTGCCTTAAACTGTGATTCTTTCTAATAGCCAGCAGGGGGCGACTCCTCTGGTTGCAAAAAGAAGTCTGATTGTATAGAAGTCTATGAGAAAATGAGCCTACTTCTCACTTGATTTATTACCTCAGTAAACATTGTAAATATGAGTTTATGGTCTCAATCACTAGTTTCAAGTCTTCTTCAATACAGCATGATGTTCATTTAGTAAATTATGGTCCCATTTAGAGTCAAATCTCTCTCTCTCTGCCTTCAAGTGCTGTTTGGAACAACTTAAACACGTCGGATTTTGTTATAGTGTTCACCATTATCCTGTTATTTCAATCGGGAGAGACTCGTATGAATTGAAAGGTGATTTATTACAAAGTGCACAAATTTATGAATAGTAGCGATCTTTGGCGATTTAGACCCAATGTGACATAATAAGGGGGAAGTGATGCCGTATTTGGATTTAGGATTATTCCCCCCGGGTCTAGACACTGGTGATGGTGGTAGTGAAGATTGATGCAGATCCGATGAATGAAGTGGCGCAGGATTGCTCTGATGTGATGAATCTGGAGGTGATGGGCTGGTGGAGGGTCGCATCAGTTTGTGCTGATACTGACACTGAAAACTCATAGAGTTGAATGGTTTTTAAACTTTTGACAGCAACAATCTGATTGGTTTAGGGAGATATGGCAAGATCTGATTGGTCACTGAAAACAGAGACGCCCATAATCAGCTGACATAGTAACAGCCCATGAGAGAGAGACCCAGAATGAATGAGAATGAATGAGATTGCACCCCTAGTCTTCCTGACTGAATTTACGCATAAGCTTCATTTGTCACGTGAGGCCAAGTTTCATAGTCTCGATTTAAGTCAACTGTATACTGTGTAATCTGTCAATGCTTTGTCCATCAAATCACTAAATGAGTGTGTGCATAATTGATTATACTTTATATGCTAATCAAAATGGACAGTCTCTCATTCACTTTGTGATAAAGAGCAGTGGTCGCACTGTACATGACTAAGCTTGGTCACAAAATGCTAATTTGTCCAGCATGCCTCAACACTGACGCAGGACTATAAATCAGATCTAAACACACCAGCTTCACTCCAGCATCTGATAAATGTTGTGTACTGCGGGCTGTCCAAATTCAGCTCCGGGAGCCAGCAGTGACCATTTAGTGATAGGCTAATCGCATAGCAAATCTGTGCATGCCGTCCTTTGTAACCCGATAAGGAACAATATAATTAACTTGAAACTCTAGGCTTTTATGCTGCAAAAGCACAAAGGAGAAATGAGGAGGCTTTACCTCCAGGTTTTTTTTTTCCCCGGCTTTGAAGAATTTACATTTCTATCAGACTTAATTGCTTATTTATTGTGCTACTTACATTGCAACAGCAGATTCCGACAGGTAATACTGTACATACTAATTTGGATGAACTGAAAGACATGAACCTGTCCTTACTAGCTCATTGTACTTCTGCAAACAATGTTGAGAAGCACATCGCCCAAGCCTTAGTCATCACATTTTACAGTTGTGCATGTGAGTCTGTTCCCTGTTGTGGTGTGAATAGTGGTCTCTCATACTTACGATAGACTAAACTGTAGAGTTTCTAGATTGTGCTTGTAAAAAGGCATATCTGGAAGATTGAATAAAGACCTGGCAATGCACACTATTATGCTTTTGTGCTTTTTCCCTTTGCTTTAGTGTGTAATATAGTTTTTTTTGTGCATGTAAAAGGTCTGGTTTGGTTATAGACACCGTGGTGCAGGCCTCCGTAGATGGAGTGCTCGCTAAGAGCATGCACAGATGCGTTTATGTTCAATGCATTGTGCGTTGCAATATGCTCCGAAACGCCATGAGGCGTACAAACTAAATATTCTGTGGATAAGCAAGAAGTGGTAAAGGAAAGGAAATAGGTATCGTATAAGTGTAAATTATTACTGTCGCTCGGTGCCTCCCCTTGGATCGCCACTCTTTCCATGAGACCTTTTTTTAGCTTTTACAAAACGATTTCTTATATTTTTCACAGCATGCGGCAAAAAGCCTCTTCTTTCCCCAGTGTGTTTTCCTATTTCTTTACAAGAATTTAGAAATTTAGAAATACACGACAAAGCGCCGCGCCACCTTGCGGAGCCTTCACGCACCACGCGAAAGCCGTGATGTAATTTTTATGGCGCACGCACCTTGCGCCAGATTCACTACAGCGAGCATGAACCCCACTTTACTCTCCCCAACAGAAACACTGCTCCTGAACTGCCTGAAACGCCTCGAGTGAAGTCATGCCTTTTCTTCTGTAACATGGTGATGTCACCAAGTAACACATTTGCATAATACCTGCCTGGCGGCTACCTTGGCACGCCCTCGAACAAAGCTAGTTAGAGCGGAGCTGGATCGGAGTCCGAAGAGTTTCGTTCGGTTGACAAGTCACTACAGTGGACCGACTGACTGGGCAGAGTAGACTAGGCTTTTCGGGAAGGGGGGAGGAGGGTTGCAGGTGCTCAAACAGAGTGTTTCAGACAGAGCTGCTGCACAGCCGGTATGAGAAATGTAAAGCATTTTTGAACATTAAAGCATGTAAACGTGTTCTAGTAGAAACCCAAAATACAAGTATGCACCTGAAATTATGCCCCCCTTTAATTAAAATGCAGTGTGTGAGCTCCCCAAACCAAATTCCTATCAACTATGTTGAAATGGCAATAAAGTATTGAATCTTGAATCTTGTGTGGGGGTGTTTGAAGCTCCTTTAAAAAAAAAAAAACTAATTTTCTCTGTCTTTCCGTTTCACATCTCCAGCTAACAGGGAACGGAGTCTATCATTTCTGAGAGCACTTTGTTGGATGTGGCAGAGCAGTAGAGCTAATTTATGGGTCAATATAAACTTCCATCACCACAGACTGGAGCTGAAAGCTGTGCTGGCCTGCGGCAGAAATGAGGAATGGAGCAGAACCTCTAAATCGCAGACACAGAACATATAGGACAGGAGAGGAAAGGCTCATGCAGGGTGTCATACAGAGGCTACAAACATACACATTTCATAGATGTTCACATTTACATTCTTGAAGGGTTTTTTTTTTTTCCTGGAGAGAATGTTTAAAAGGCACATTTTCTGCCAGCTTTACCAAAAAACCAACCATGCCGAAAATAATAAAACTGTCTTTAAGAGCACTGCATTAAATGCATCACTGCCAAACAGTAATTACAACAGTGGAATCACTCCGGGTGTCGCTGGGTGAAAAGACAATGCAACAGGATGATAGTTTAGGTAATTAGAGGCAGCCATTAAAAGCATAATTCACGTTACTAACAAGACGCAGTGAATTTGGTTGGTCAGGTCTGAACCACAGACAGAATACTGAACAACCACTGCAGGAGGTAGGGGCCGATGATGGAGGGGAGAGTCGGAGTACTGGTGTTATGGATCAACTGGTTTCTCTGTTAACTGCTCATTTTCACCTGAATGCATCGGTGGATGCCTGCGGAGGCAGCAGATGTTGACAACGGAAGGTAACATTTATCCGTCCTTGTAAACGTCTTATTGTTGTCTTTTTCATTAAAGTTTCAAAACACACCCATCTGCTTCTTTTGGAGGCGTGAAAACAACGAGCATTCAGTCACGTTTTGTATGTTTTAAGCACTATCTGTATTGATCATTTGGCGACCTTCTAACATGCCATTTTTATAGAAGACCTTTTGACATGCCATAGAAGGGAAGAGCACAAGTGTCATTAATAACCTTAATTAAGGCTGCATTCCAGTTAGGTGATCCAGCTCCAGCGTCCTGCTATCACGCATGCTGGCTCATTGGAATGACTTAAAGGGTAACTTTCTGTACTTTTCAACCTGGACCAAATTTCCCCATGTTTTTGTGTCTAAGTGATTAATAGGGACAACAACTTCTGAAATTGGTCCAGTATTGAGGAAGAGCGCTGTAGACGGCAGCTGCTCACGAGCTACAATATGGTGCAATTGGGGCAAGCTGGCACCGTCATTTATATCCACTAAAAGTGCTCCATGACAGGCTCGTTATTATATTGTTATTATAAGTGTCTGACAACATTATGGAAAGACTCTCGTTCTGAAATCTGGCGAGGTGACGTGTTGCCCCGGAAGTCAATGGTGGAAACGCGAGTGCCAGCTGGGCAGAGTTTGTTGTGTTGGGAGTACAGAAAGCGTAGCTTAGTGTTATCTAAAAAATGTCCAATGTCATGGCTGAATATTTAGCTGATTTGGGTCAATGTGGATGAGGTTGAATTCGATGGCTGCCCGTATATATTTGAGACAGAGTACACGGAGATTCAGATTGAGATCCATGTTGAAAAATACCGAAGTTACCCTTTCAATGAATCACCTAAATGGAATAGAGCCGTCATTGGTGTTATTAATTACACCTGTGCTTTCCCTACTATGACAAGTTAAGGAGTGTTGAAGAATGTCTATTACGGCCCCTGATTTATGTAAATTAAAACATGTTTTAATCCCAGAGCCCTTGTTTCCATTATAGAAGTGCAAGATTCTCAGACTAGGCAGATGGGAGCATCATAAATCTGCTTTCCATTAAAAAAATAAATCAATCAGTTCAGTAGGTCGCTGGTGAGATACGACCTTTGCCTCACTGTGAGCCGGGAAAAACCCTGTACATAATAAATGACTGTATATGTGTGAAGGCGAGTGCAGCTCACTGAAGCTAATTTCAGTAAGCTCTCGCGGGTAAACTGTCTTAAATTGTAGATTACTTCACATATTAGTGACTGTATATGATTGGTCAGGGTTTGACCAGGAGACCAAAACAGGGGTTTTCAAAGTCTGACTGTGGGCCAACCCTCAGACAAACCTGAGACAACTGCACTGCATTTCTTTAGCCTAAATGTCTTTACATTTTGGCAAACTGGCGTCATTAAAAGTATGCCGAATTAACTATTAGCAGCTCTTATTTGCAATGTACCCATGGATGTACAGTATAGACAACTATCACTGGATTATTTTGAAGAAAACTTAAAAATGTGATGATTCTAAGGCAAGTTTTGGAGTTATAAGAAGCAACCTTTTTTTTATATCGAGGCAGATTTTGGCCATTTATCCGTGGATGAACAGTTGGACATTTAGAGATAATGATATCCTCAGAAAGTGTTAGTCATACTGAATCTAAAAATATGGGCGTCATGTCTGTGCGTTCAGATTTGATTGAGTTATGACTCTCTCAAACTTTGCTTCCCCACTTCAAATCTCCCACATCCCCCCTGGGGAGATGCCCCTCACAGTTTGAGCCGTCTTTGATGAAACTTCGATTGAACTTACAGACTGTGTTTACACAGAGCAGAGAGGACAGGACAAGAGAGGTTGTAAGTTCGAGGTTTTAAAAAAATGTACATAGCCATGATTGTGTTGTTTCCGTAGAGGTGCGGGACTTATATATTGCAGTAAAATACAAGGCCACGGTGAGCAAGAAACTGCTTGGGGTTCAGAGGGTTAACAAACACAACAAAGCAAGTACACTCCAGTTTGTAAGAAGGACTATGTTTGAATCTGTCTCAGTTAATTTGTTGTTTACACTATTAGTCGTCTTGAGTCATTACATGCTATAAATACACACACACACGCATTTGATGGCAATGTTTGCTACATTTTCTATCACATATAGACTAAGATCGATTACTTCTCTGCTAAGTCTTCTAGTTTACTGCCCATAAATCGCATTTTCATGACAGCTCCATTGTAAAACTTGTATCATGGCCGATACTGAGATAGGCGGAAGGGGCAAACTGCAAAATATACGGCAATGTACAATAATTCTGGCACCAAACAACCTCATTTCAATTCTAGCTGGCAAGGACAATGAATTTTCACAGGGCGGCTGCGGTGAAATTCCTCCCCATGTTTTCATACTGCTCCTCGCTGTGGTATCTCGAGGTTTATCTTGTCTAACCACAGAGGGAATTGATGGGAATTGGTGATGTAACCCAGTGTAAATAGAGAAAGTTATGTGAAAACTGATAAATACCCAGATAGAGACGGGGTTACACAGAAAGTGATTTAAATTTAAAATTCTCTTTACTCATCCACTGGTGAAAACAAAAACAGGAGGACTAATTAAGTCCAATAAGACCTGAAATGTCTTTCAACCTTTCCCCGTCTGAAGAAAAAGTGAGATAAGGATTCACGACTCAAAAGCCGACACGTACGCATGCAATGCAACGCGGAAAAGTTCATCAAAAGAGAAGATGTGAAGTGCTGATTTGCGAAAAAACATAAAAGAAAATGAGGCTGGAAAACCTGCAAAAAGTTTGTCTGCGTCTGTACTTTCAGCTGTCTAACTGAGATTGAAAACAAATATACTAAAAATGATTTATTTAAAAGCCGTATATTTTTAATTAGTTCCTCATTTAAAAGGCTGCAACTGTGTCCAAGTGGTTCCTCTATAGGTGTAATGAGTCCTGCCGCCCTTTAAGGGCTTGTAACGATGAAACAACTAGAGTTTCACTGCAAAGTTTTAGTGTCCCGTGTTGGCCACTAAAGCTCTGCAATAAGTTTAAGGATTTTGCCTGCAAGGGTGTAAAAGCCTCTTTCTGCTGCTTTATTGTAGGGAAACACTGAATATATTGGTGGGAAAAGGGAGGAATTGATAAGCTTCGAATGGAGCTTTTAGGTAGTCTAAAAGTATCAGTACTAGCCTAAACACAAGTGGGACAATGATGATGATGATGATGGCGATGAAGGGATTGGGTAGGAGGTGTGGGGTTCTTCCAGTTTCAAGCTGCATTTAAATATATTTTCAAATTGTCATTTTTTGCAGCATTGTGCTGATTTAAGGCCCTGACACACCAAGTCCGTGTCTGGGGGTTTTTCGGCCGATTCAGCGTGTTAAATCGGCGGCAGTGTCTGTCGCTGAGAGAAATTACTCTGATTGGCTGTTCAGCTTAAACAAATCAGTGCACGAGAAGAGAAACGGAAGTGAGGAAAGCAAGTAAACAAGTAAAGTCAAGAGGAAAAACACAGAAGGCTCTTCTCATTTCTCATCTTCATTCTCATCTGATCATTCCAATACACAGATATTTTCACAACCACATGTCCGTCTGGAGTGAAGCTAAGCGGTGAGTGAGAGTGGTGTGAAAATGGTCGGCAAACAGCGCTTTGTTTCATGTACGTATCATAACAACGGCTTGTATATCCACCGTCCGCAGTCCTCGATCCTCCGGTTTTCCCATTTTTTGAATGACGAAGCCAGACTACCGTGTCCTGCAGGTATGGAGAATTATCACATCTCACACAGTTGCAGAACGTACGTGCTAACTGTCCGTCAGCTTTGTGACGTGTTCATATGCAACCTTTTGACCAAGACAAAACCGACGTAAGGCACCGCTAGTTCTTTGATGTCGGTTTGGTGTGTCTGGGCCTTTAAAGAAAACACTGCTCAGTAAAGGTCTGCTGTGTCATTGTTTCGAATATTCCTATATTTTTCAACAAGACATGACAGGAAGGAAAAGAAGGGAGAGAATGAAAGAACAAAAAAAAAGAGTACAATCCAACACAGAGAGGGAGTTTATTGAGTGGCTGATCAATGAGTGCAGCCTCAGCCAGAAGAATGAGAGCAGTAAAGAAAGCAGAGACACAAACACCTCTGACCCCGATTATCGGATGGAGGCCGAGAGCCAAAGGAAGAAGATGCCATGTAGTGACCGATGTGCGTACAGCCTTGGACACAGAGACCGAATAACACGCGTGGTGAGAAGTACATGAGCGGCGCACAGCCTTGCAAAATGAGAGGGTGGCAGATTGACAGGAACAAAAAGGTGATACCGCCTGCAGCCTTGGACAAAATTAAATGAACGTTGGATGAAAAATAGCGGGCAAAAAATGTTAACACTAAGAGAGAAGTGGAAATGTGCATCTTTCGAGGAAAAAGACTGAGAACAGGAAAGACATAAACAAACACACGCAATCTGCAACAGAACATGAGCCACAGAGAGTAAAGACAGACAGAAATATGTACTGGCCTGTGTGGAACAGACTGATATAGAGACGGGAGACTGACCTGTGAGCACGGCCTTGGCGGAGGGTTCAGCCAGATCCAGGGCAGACTTGCCGTCGGTGTTGCGGATGTTGGGGTCGGCTCCATGCTGCAGTAACACTGTACAACAGGGCAGACACAGACAGTAGCTGAGCTCCTGGACTGACATGCAAACTCCCCGACACACACCTCCCCCTAGTCCTCCTCCTGTTCCTCCTCCTCCTCCTCCTGCTGCTGAACCACATCCTGCTCCATAAACTGCTCTTCCTGGACCTCCTCCTTTTGCTCCCCCTTGCTCCTCTGCTATCCCTCCTGTTCCTCCACCTCTGGCTGTGTCTCCTGCCGCGCGTCCTGCTTCACATTTCTCTCCTCCTCCTCCTCCTCCTCCTCCTCCTCCTGCTGCTCCACCTCTGTTGCTAGCGCTGCTCTCTCGGCTGCCCCTGGCTGCCCCTGCCCTGCGAGCCATGCTGCTGATGTAAACAGACATGCCACAACAAGAAGCAGCGACAGCTACGCTACACCACACTGCCGGATGAACGGCGGACCGTACAAAGCGGCTGTGTGACCAGCTACAAAACACATCACACCTCCGTGGAGGAGCGGGGGAGGGCTGTGGTTAAGCTGAGAGAATAAATAAAGATGAGTGAGGACGGGAGAGACGAGTGGCTACAGCTAATCGAGATAGCAGCAGCGGCGGGCGGCGACGAGGCGGGCAGGCAGTGCGAGTGGAGAGACTCTCGCCTCTCCGACTGACTGAGCGATGCAGCGGAGAGCGAGATGAGAGAGGAGAGGGGAGGAGAGGAGGGGAGGGAGGGGAGGATGGGGTGAGAGGGGAGGGAGGATGAGAGTCAGAGAGGATGGGAGAGGTAGAGGACGAAAAGAAGGGAGGGAGAGCAAAACAAAACAAGAGTGTTTGTGTGATAGAGAACAGGGAGTAGTAAACACAGAGTCTACTCTCCTCTGCATTCCTTTCCTTTCTTTCTTCCTATCCTCTCATTTCTCCTCCCTTCTCCTCCTTTCTTCTCCTCTGCTAAATAATAGACATGACAGAGGAGGAAAGAAAGAAAGGAAAGAAGAGGACAAGAGAGGAGAGGAGAAGAAATGAGGAGAGGAGAAATGAGAGGAGAGGAGAAATGAGGAGAGGAGAAGATAAGAGACATGACAGAGGAGGAAAGAAATGAAAGGAAAGAAGAGAAGAGAGGAGAGGAGAAGAAATGAGGAGTGGAGAAGGGAGGAGAGGAGAAATGAGAGGAGGAAAGATAGGAAAGAAGAGGAAAGGAGAAAGGAAAGGAAAGCAGTGGAGAGGAAAAGGGAAAAGAGAAGAGGAGGAGAAAGAAGAGAAACAAGAAAGGAGAGCAAAGGGAAAAGAGGAGAAGAAGAGAAGGGAAGAGGAGAAAACAGAAGAAAGGAGGAGATGAGAGAAAAGAAGAGAAGAGAAGAGAAGAACAGAAAAGAATGAGATGAGAAGGGGGACAAGAAAGGAGAAAGGAAAGGAAAGCTGAGAAGAGAGGAAAGGGGAGAAGAGGAGAAAAGAGAAGAAATGAGGAGAAGAAGAGAAAAGAAGAGAGGAGAAGAGAGCAAAGGGAAAGGATGAGAAGAAAAGGGAAGAGAAGACATGAGAGAAGATGAGAAGGGAAGAATTGAGAGGAGAAGAGGAGAGAAAAGAAAGGAAAGGAAAGCAGATGAGAGCTGAGGAAAGGGGAGAAGAGAAGAAATGAGGAGAGGAAAGAAGAAAAGAGATGAAAGGAGAGGAGGTGCGAAGGGAGGAAAGGAAAGGAAAAGGGAGAGGAGAAGAGAAGAGAAGAGAAGGCAGAGTCATGCGACTACTGAACAGGTATATGAGCTGAATAACAAACTCTGCCTGCGCTCAGTTTTTTTTTGTAAATTAGCTCTTTTGAGGGCGCTAATGTCAACACTCTCACTGCCTTCCTCTCTATCTGCCAACTATTGGGATTGCTGAGCAGCTCCCGGTGCACATGGCCTCTGACTTGTGTGCATCTCAAACTGACCCGCTCAAACCCAACAGAGAGGACGGACAGGCGGTAGAAGAGGCAGATAACCAGGCTCGCATATATAACGCTGTGTGCACGTATGTGAACGTGTATGCGCATGTGTGTGTGCCTGGGCCCCAGTGCTGACGCAGACCTTAGTCACCCACTCACCCCTCAACAAAAATATGATTTAGCTCTGCACCAATCCCATGTACACACACACACACACTGATAGCCAATGGTGAGAGAATAAAGAGATGCCCATAGTGAGGCAGAGAGAGGAATGACATACTCTCACATATACAGTACAGGTTACAAGAGTTCACAAATCCAGTCTGAACCACTGTTTCCGATTCATTCGCGATTGTCAACTTCTAATTTTGTGTTTTCAGCTTTGTCTCTAATGGGCACAGCTTGTCAGTAATACCTGCAAAATCCCCTCTCTGGACAACCTCAATCCCCTTTTATGGACAGGATTAGTTTTCAGGACAGATTTGCAAACAGTTTATCTTATGACTTTCTGCAACGTCGATGTCCAATTAGTAAGTAACTTGTACACGACTGTGGTAGACATACATATTCTCTCATCCCGTCCCATCTGAGGTGTGGTGCTCAAAGTGGAAAAC
This sequence comes from Sebastes umbrosus, assembly GCF_015220745.1. Taxonomy (NCBI): domain Eukaryota; kingdom Metazoa; phylum Chordata; class Actinopteri; order Perciformes; family Sebastidae; genus Sebastes; species Sebastes umbrosus. The sequence goes on from NC_051287.1 coordinate 16,435,655, forward strand.
TGAATTTGGAAAAATAAAACAACGCTGCTGAAGAATAAAAGCTGCAGTCAAATAGCAGGCAGGTGCAATGTTAAGCAGTCTTAAAGGTCCCATATTATACTCATTTTCAGGTTCATACTTGTATTTTGTGTTTCTACTAGAACATGTTTACATGCTTTAATGTAAAAAAAAAAAACTTTATTTTCGTCATACTGTCAGCCTGAATATACCTGTATTCACCCTCTGTCTGAAACGCTCCGTTTTAGTGCATTTCAACGGAATTGCAACAGAATTGCGTTGCTAAGCAACAGTTTGGGTCCATGTTTACTCCTGTCAGCTGATGTTATTTACACACACTGCAACAGGAAATAAACTGAGACACATTTAGAATGTTTACATTTAAAACTGTCTAATGGTCTAAATATTGTATATTTGTGACATCACCAATGGACAGAAATCCTAACGGCTTGTTTCAAACGCACAATTTCTGAAAACGAGTTGTGTGTATTTCTCCGTATATTGAGCATTTTGATAGTTTAACAGTATTTATATAGCACTTAAACCTGCTTTATAATATAAAAGACCTGAAAATCTTACTTTTTATAATATGGGACCTTTAACACTTCCTGCAGCTGCTTCACAGTAAAAGCCTTTCTATGAATATGGCTTTTAGTTGGTCAAAGTTTACATTTAGACATGTTTAGTGGCTTTTTTACACAAGCTAACATTTAGGCAAAGAGCTGCAGGCACTTATTTGGGCAAAAGTCAAACCCCCACCCTACATAATAAAGATATGGAACTTTGCTGTCACTGAAAAAAAAAAACTACTTACTTACTTACTTACGTTGTTTCCGTATGCATTGTACAAAACGTGACAGTGACACACTGGGCACCCTCGACAAGGAGTCTCGCAATTCAATTCAACCAAATAATAAACAATAGGCCCTTAATAAGATGGAAACACTTTTAAAAAAAAAAAAAAAAAACGTTGACATCTCATTAACCTTACTGACATCTGGAGAAATTAAAAAACAACTGTCATTCAGGAAAGGCTGATGTTTCAGTTGGCCTATATGGTCATATCAATAACCAGTAAAATGACACTGCAGATACGGACGCAGTTAAACCGTGTACTGAACTGACATTTATTGAGGCGGGTGGGTTATTAAACTCAGAGCCAATCGTACGGCTGCTTTAGGATTTCCAAGATCTTCTTATCCCAAGTTTGTTGATGAGATTTTCTCCAGACCTTGAGCTCCAAGACATGCAGGTCTGGTAATGAGAGATTAATTTCTTACTCGAGTTGTGTGAACACCAACGAAGAGGATAGAGCGTTCCGTCATGCTGAGCTGAAGTTACTGTCGAATCGGACATGATTTGACTCCCGTTCTGCTGCCAAATACTCTAACCTGGCAGGATGACAGACTACCACAACTCTGTCCAATAAACAAGCCATTAGAGGTCATGTGGTTTTTTGTTTACATGCCACGGTTTGCCTGTAACTGAGCAGTCAGGACAGCAAACCACCACAAAAATGCAACAAAGTCAGTTTTTCCTTTTCTAATTAACAACAGATAAAAAAAGACTTATGGTATGTTGTGACTAAAACCTTTAATACTGTTTGGACAAAAAAACAAAAACATGATTTTTGTGATTGTAGAGGTCAATCTGTGTGGTTTAACCTCACCAAAATGATTAGGTAATGGTTAGGCAATTGTTTTAAAGCTTTACCGACTGGATATGCACACCTACGCACTGTTTTTCAGCACTCAAAGCAAATGATTATGTGGCCACATGATGGAATCAAATCTAAACTAGAAGTGCACTCGGAGAGCGCAGACCTCCGCCAAGACAGGTTTCATGTACACCGCTGCCCGTTGCGGCACGTTTTCCACAGCATGCCGAAAGACTTTTCCTACATCGATTGGTTTCAGATCATTCCATTACACTATGAAAATCAACTGTCAAACAACCCAACGCTGACATGCACAATATATCAAGGTGGATATTTAGTCTTCTTTATGTTTTGTCAGTTTTCTACACACACACACACACACACAAGGATTTTCACATCCAGGACATGAGAATAATGATAGAAGAAATAGTTTCCCTTGTTGCCAGAGGGGAGTCAAATGTGTTGCTTTTTAGAGTGCGAGCAGTCAAGGTGCCAGCTTTTCAAATTATCTCTCAAATTGGTAATGTGACCTGAAAAATATTTGCTGTCTGAACTGGAAGCGAAATAACGTATTTATCGTCCTTTTGCTTCACAAAATGTGTCGGACTGTATTTTCAGAAGGTTGAAGTGCTCCGACGCGACGGCACTCAGTCATGTTTACTACTGGGCTTATCGCACAACAGTTGGCTGTGTCGTTCAGTGACACCAGCCCCGTAATGTCACCATAACGTTGTTGTTGTTGAGTGCAACTAAACCAAGTGTGGCCTCTGAACAGTTAGTGGAGTGTTTGGATAAGTGGTGGCAGCAACCTCAACTCCCATTGCATGTCCTGCTCCCTCTCCAAAGAGCATTTCAGTATTTTTATCCTACATCCCCTCTTACCGCATTCACCTTCTTAACTTCAACTTATTTAACCGCACACACTTGTTGTTAATCACTCTTTTCAGCCTGATGAATGCCACCTTTACATGAGGAGGTGTGTGTTTGTGAGATTTGATCGTAAGGACAATCAACACCCCTAGATCGCTACATGAGGCTGCTTGTTCTGCTCCATATGTGGGTCAGGTTTTGTTCATGAAAACAAGTAAGAAGAAGAGCTCAACACCGCAGAGCTTGAAGTCCCGCTGTCGGAAATCATCAGCCGCAAACGACATTTCATTAGACAAACACATCTTGCTAAAGCAAAGCGGTTCATGACTTGAGATGGGAGGCTGTCAAGGTGATGAGACAGTCGCAGAGAGATGGACACTATACAGTAGATGATGTTGCACTGTCAGCTGTTATAACAGAGGATGATCCTGGACAGAGACCTGCATTAAGACCCTGAGGCAGCCGTGAGAATTTGCCTAGCTCTAATCTCTATGAAGAGATATCTGCATATGAATGCAGAGTCTGTAGGCAAGGGGACAAGATTTTGGTATCGGGAGTGTTCTGGTTTCTGTTTGTAGTCCGGGTAAGTACTGACCAATCACGTTTGAGCGGGATTTGGTTGAATGCAGGTAAACAGTCCATGTGAAGAGCAAAAGAGAGCTTATAATTAGCTTGTAAACTACCTACTTGAATTTCGGGCTCCTACTAACGATTCTTTTCATTGTTGATCAATCTGTCGATTCTTTTTTTCAATTAATCAATTAGTTGTTTGGTCTATAAAATGTCAATTTTTTTCGTTGCAGTTATTCAGGCACAGCTTCTACATAACAAATGCAGTTGCATTGGCATAATGGTCCAAAAGAAATAGAAAATGTAAGCATTATTAGAAGTATTATTTGTAGTTTAATTTAGTGACAACTACAAACCAGAGCCTCAATTTCTTTCTATTTTTTTCTTTTCAATAGTTGACAACTAATCAATTAATGGATTTATCATTGCAGCAGTATTTATTGTGAAACAATCAGGTCATAGATGTCGTCTCTCAACTCCAACTAATGCTAATCGGACTGTAAAAACAATGACCGGCGCACGAAAGAGGAAGTCCGGATAGCCGTTATCTGGATATCTGCTGGCTAAACCAGAACCCCAAAAATATTGGCCCTTGTCCCCTAGAGGCTAAATCATCATCAGACCGATAGCTGATGTGTTCCGAGATTGGCCTCGCTCCAACTGAACGGTATAAGATGCCATGCCGATATAACAATACAATTATGAAATAAAAAAAGATATTTTCATTTTAGTCGATTTTGGTATCATATCTAATCTCAAAATCAAATTAATTTAGATTAAGGCAATTTAAATTCTAAAGTCAAACAACTGTGCAGAGAGGCTATCGGTACACGAGAGGTCTGAACCACTCATGAATAAATAGATCAAATCCTAAACATGAGAGAATTGGTGAATGTTCAATTCAAGAAGGAATACTTTCGTAGGAGTCATTCATGCCCATTGAGGCGAGGCCCATTGAGTGCAGAACTGAAAACAAACCAACAGAGATTCAGTTTAGCGAGCAGCCGTCAAGCTGTTAAATCATCCTGAATCATAACATAGCGTGTCATCATGCTGAGTTATGTCAAGTCTTTGTGTTCTTTGTACTGTGGTGTTCAAAATGAAGTTTCTGTTGTGTCTAGATTTCCTGTCGTATTTTGTAAAGTGCCCTTTTCAACTGCTTTTACTGTCGAGCACTGCTTAGATTGAAAATCTAACAGCAAGCACGAACAAGTCAAAGACAATGTGTGCACATTAACAGACAACGAAGATAAGTTATTTTACCTCAATTTCAGTGTCATTTCTAATTATTGATGAATCAATAACTGGTGTCAGGCCTGACAACAGGATGACGTGTGCACACAGTGAACATCTGAGCCCCCCACAAAGCCCTCTGCTGCTATGCAGTCATTCAGGGCCCAGACATTCTGCAGCAGCTTATTGTAGACATAAAAATGACTTTTCCTCCTCGTTGCTCTCAGCACTCCAGACTGATGCCGGCAGCAAGGTGACGCCGGCTATCATTGCACTCGTTCGTTATAGCTACTCGCACTGAGTAATGCTTTTACATTAAGATCATAAAGATTATCCTACAACTTATTGCTCAGATGGTTTTCATTGCCGTGGCGTATATCTCGTCTACTTCAGATTTTTCTCTCCGGGTGCAGCTGATGTCCTTTCTGAACCGAGACTGTGGCGTTGTTTCACTTTTAAAATGAAAAAAAACAACGTCGTTGGGAGCTCATATATTGTTGAGACAAAGAAATCAATGCTCTTTTGTCCCCTGTGTGGGCTTAAGAATAGGCAGTAACACGGTAATTGCAATTTACAGCATATTTGCGGCTTTATGCTTAATGGAAAATAATAGCATACAGTCTGTGGGCGGTTTATTATAGTTTCTAATATTACTGTGATTATACAGAACTCCAGATTGTGACTTTTGGAGGGGTGGGCGAGGAGACATTTAAAACAAAAAAGGTACACACAAACACTGGACCTCAAAACCAATAGAGAATTTAATATCTATAAATTCCCCAACAGCAACACCGCCGCAAATAATGAAACATATTTAGCAATGTCACAGAACAACCACTGACTTTTATTGCACCCCAAAGGAACGATGCAACTCCGGGAACCATTGTGGCCCGTGGCCAGTTCGGTCTTACTGGGTCAAAAGATGCTAAGAAAAATAAGGCCACTAGACAATTTATTATAAACACATTGATGCTTTCTATGTCATCAGACATCTTGCCAATCAGTTAATACAGTTAATACAAAAAAAAAACATTTATTCAGCCCACAATATTTGCAGATGATTTGTGTTTTTCTGTGCTTACCTATACAGACGTCTATCTTGCCCTTGATGGCAGCTTCGTGGAGTGGCGTGTAGTTCCAGTTGTCTCGAGCGTTTGGGTCGGCCCCCTGACACAGCAGCAAGGACACCACCTAGAAACAACAATACAGAACGTTTACTCTTTATTTGGCAACAAACATCAAATCCCAGGTGCTTTCTATCCCCATGGTTGTTTTTCCCCCTACTCAAGCCGGTAACACTGTCTGAGCATTGATAACCTACAGTAGTAAAGATAGTTAACCTGTATGATAGACCTAAGATGCTTTTCACCACAACCAGTGCTGGGTATCATCTGAACTTTTTTAGATACCGGTGCAAATACAATACCTGAGTGATGCCAAAATTATACTTATTTCCCTACGTTAGATTGGGGAATGGCCTTTTTTTTTTCATGTAACAGAATCTTCTCGGTGCATCAGTGTTGTTTTGTCAAAAGCATCCATTCATAAATTTCACCTAGAACAGATTCTAAAAGCAACAGTTCTGATCAAAGAGTTAGTAATATATCTAAGAATAAAAAGTCAGACCAAGCGTGCCAACTTGTCATGCTACGGTCACATTCCGGTCTGTAAACTCAAAAACTATTGAGGTTCAATGCCGAGCCCTAAAGACAAGAGTGCCTGCCCCGGTGACACACCAATGTGCCTGTCAATCTCAGGCTCCATCTTACCCTCACTTGTGGACTGGGGGGGACATTCTAACACGTTAAAACATGTTTTCAACAATCCCTGAAGAACTCTTTCTTCCAAAGAGGGTTCTTTGGATGAAAAGGGCTCTGAATGGAGGCTTACAAAAAAAACCTTTCTTCAAAAAAGGGTTATTCAGAAGCAAATGGTTCTGGGTAAAACCTCAGCCCTTCATTCTAAAGATTATTTGTGCATTTTGAAATTTGCCAGAGGGGTTATCAGGCACCTTGTTTCAATAGAGAAAAGATTGTAGATTTTGTAAGCCTTGCACTGCCACCCAGTACAAAAATCACACTTAAAGGTTCAGTGTGTAGTATCTGGCGGCATCTAGGGGTGAGGTTGCAGATTGCAACCAACTGAAACTTCTCCCATGTGCCACGCGTGTAGGAGAAATGCGGTGGCCGACGCAACAACGTGAAAACACGAATGGCCCTATCTAGAGCCAGTGTTTGGTTTGTTCAATCTGGGCTACTGTAGAAACATGACGGACGGCTCTGTGAAGGAGACCCACTCCGTATGTAGATATAAACAGCTCCTTCTAAGGTAACGAAAACACAACGATTCTTATTTTCAGGTGATTATACACTAAAGAAATCATACTTATTATTAATATCATATTCCATTTCTGCCAATAGATCCCCCTAAATGTTACACACTGTTCTTTTAAACCAACAAAAAACAAGGAAAACGACCGCTTTCAGAGGTGCCACTGTGTCGTGGCTGAGTGATTGGTTTCAGTTTGGACGGTGTTTACTCTCATCAAAATGCTAATCATCACTGTGATCACCCAGCTGCATTAGCACGGCACTGTTCCGACATGGTCGCAAAGTGCTCTCGACGAAAGCTCTAAAAGCCTCTAAAACAATCGAAACTGTAAACATTAGATTGATCACTGTGGTTAATGGCCAGAAGGACAAGAAGCATTAGCACATCTGTCACAGATATTCCAAAAACATCATCATGCGTCGGCGTGACCAGAACATCAAAGCAGTGGCAATGACAGTTTCTCAATGTGGTCTTTAAGGCTGACTGTGCACATTAGAGTTTACGGGCAAACAGAGCGGATTTGCATGTTTGGACAGAATAATCTTTTGCTCTCATAAAAACACTGATTACAGTTTACTCCTAAATCAATTCTGGGTTTTACCACCAAGGCCAATTCTTGTGCACAAAACTGCCTTCTCATCTTTTTTATCACCAGCAAATCATTTACATTCTACTAAAGTATTAACTTGTTTGTTCCAAGCAGGATATTGGAAGAGTGGCGCACTCCCTTCTACTGCACTCATGTGGATTTGTGGATCTTCAGCATGCTTGCTCGCCCAGAACAAATGGTATCATACAACTGCACTTGCATAGTCATGGTGTAGGAAAGTTCCAAACACCCGTGGGACTAACTGCACAGTAAAAATGATTCCATGTTCCATTTTGTGAAAATCCTTTTTCGTCTGATTAGTGCTGCCCCTTCGTAGTCGATAAGTCGACTAAGATTTTTTTCAAGGGATGCACCGATACTGATAGACTCAAATAGATGGATAATTGTGACAATAGGACCGATCTACACAATTCTGTTCAATGTTTGTATACAGCACCATGCAACAGCGACGGACATGTTGGGTTTATTTACTTTTTGAGAGATCCTTTATTGATTTGTTCCGGAAGAGGATTCACTCGTGTGGAAATAACTGATTTGATTATCTTCCACGTAACTCCCCAGATCCACATTGTTTGAACCAATCTAACAGCATCCAATCAAGTTTCAGGAGAAAACCATGAAGAAGTAACATTATGTTACTGAGCACCAGTTTGGATTCAGTTACTCTGCTGTTAAAATGACATTACATTTGGTGAAGAGCGCATATGGCTTGTTTAGGACTCGAGATCTGACTTGGGACTCGAAGTGCACAAACTTGAGATATACGTTGTGACTTGCAAAACAATGACTTGGTCCCACCGATGGTAGCCTTTACCCCGTGAAATGTCAGGAAGGTATACAGAATGGACACCCCCCAAGCCTAGTATTTAGGCTTGAATTAATAAACTGTCAATATATTTAAATTATTTTGCTATAACATTTTCCTCGTCTCTTTTTCTAAGTTTGTATTCAACATAATACCGTATTATCTCAATGAAAATGTACTGAAACAAATTTAAATGTGACACAAAAAGGCAATTTATTATTTTGGCTGGTAAAAAATATGCTTGTCCAGTGGATTTTTTCATCTACCAATCACCTTGGGCGGTGAGTCAAAAAGTTAATTTCGGACACTGTTTGTATACTAAATTATATACAGTATATACTGGAATTTGAATTCCTGTTTAAGTTTTGACCAATTTCTTGCTGCATTAAAAAGATTCACACTTGCATAGTAATTCCTCTTCATTTTTGAAGATTTTTTACCATTATTTTAATAATACAAAATAATTCAACCAAATTATATCTATGTATTTATGTGTAACATTTTATTTTACAAAGTTAAGAAAGCAATGTTTAAGTCAAGCCTGATGTTGCCAAAGTTCAGGTATCACTATTGGTATCAGGACTGAAAAAGTCAGAGCATAACTAATTTCTTTAGTCGATTAATCATTCTTTATGCTTTTTCATCCTGAATGACTTATTTCCAAGCAACTTATGATCACATTTCTGGTAAACACAAGATCTAAATTGCTGCTTTTGTGTGATTCTTTGAGGAGAAACTCAGTTTCACAGATTTGTCATTCAAATCAACTAAGCGATTAGTCAACAAAATCGTATGAGCGTGAGTCGACTAAAAATGGCTTTTGTTGAGGACAGCCCTTGTCTGAATTGGAGGCACAAACCTCCAACACGAATGTGGCCAAAAAAACGGGCTGCTGTGTAAAATCTCACCTCGGAGTGACCAAACGAGCAGGCGTTGTGAAGCGGGATCAGACCCCCGTCATCCCGTGCGTGCACGTTAGCGCCTGTCTGAAGCAGGTGGTCCACCACATCTCTCCGCCCAAAACCTGAGAAAAGATCAGAAAGAGGAAGAAGGAACAAGGAGATTGGTGTTACAACATTTGAACTGTGTTGTCCAGTAGAAACTCTTGCACATAACTTCTTTGTGCGCAGGATTAAATCAAATCTGCAACTTTGAGAGAAGATTTAAGAGAGGTTTGCAGACATTCCTAAAACTCTGATTCAGTAATGCTTCAGGCTGCCTATCTCTGTTTTCTATTTGATGCCTGTTTCATGTTAATAATTAATACTAAATTGTCTTTTGGGTTTCTTCCTATTTATACATTTTGTTCATTTGTTTTGTGAGGCACATGTGGCAGCTGTTTGGGGAAAGCGGCGTACAAGTGGAGCTTGTTATGTCTTCACTACAAAATGTGCCGTGGGACTTGAGAGAATCTGTTCATTGTTCAAGCTGCTGAGGATCATAAAGGCTTGAGATGTAAAACAGCTGTGCAAGTTTTTCTTCTTTTATCTTTTTTTATTGTCTGCACCGATGACAGAATTAAAAACAGTCAAGTCTTGAGATGAAGAGCTGGAGTGAAGATGAGCGTGTTTCATAGCCGTGGACCATAAACAAGTACAGTGAAGATTCAAACTATTGTTGAGATGATTGAGTCCTCTCTATGTCTTGCTTGTGGATAAAATTGGCATTCATCGATAAGTCTGTCCTTGGTTGTTTTGTTGCAGGCATGTTTACAAACCTTTAGAAGCAATTTTGGCAAATTTCATTGCCTGTAAAAAAAACGCTTAAAAAGGGAACACCACCTGTATTAAGAATTCCAATATGTTATTTCCATGGCTTCGGAAAGTTCGATCAATATTTGTGAACATGAGCTACTCTCTCTTAATTGTAGTGTTCTCAATTGTGAAAAAGAAAATGTTCCCGTATACTCAGAACATTCCCCTGGGTGTTCTCAGCGTAACTTATAACATCTCTCCCCATTCATTGTCTATGGAGCGGTTCCACACTTTAAACCCTATGACGTCACAAATTTGAGTTTTAGCACTCTAGTTTTTGGATTTAGGAGAGAGTTGTTCATGTTTACTAATATTTTTGTACCGTCTTAAACCATAGGAATAAAATGTATGAATTTTGAAAATGGGCGTAGTTCCCCTTTAATGCAAATACTCACCTGCCGCAGACTGTAAACTGTATATGGGTCAGTTTTGTTTTTACATATTCTGAGCAATACTTGTGCATTTTGCAATTTGGTGTTGTCGGATACTTTAATTTAAAGAGAATATCACAGACTTTTGTGCTTGTGAACTTTATTAATTCAGATTCTGTAACATTAGATGGCAGCGATACAAAAGATGCTTCTTCTACACTGCTGGAAATGATAAAACTAGAAGAAGCAAAAGCAACTAATTACTGTACAATATACTCAAAGCTTTTCAAAGCTACTCTGTTATCTTGTTATCATGATTTCATTATACTGGTACACTGTTTTAAAAGGACTTTAAACTTAAGACAACTGAGAAAGGGAGATAGGGAATTTGTTTTAGACAACAGAAGTAGCTAAACATTAACTTTTTTTGCTTGAAATAATCAGACTAATGTTAAAGGGGACATATCATGCTCATTTTCAGGTTCATACTTGTATTTTGGGTTTCTACTAGAACATATTTACATGCTTTAATGTTAAAAAAAAACACATTACTTTTCTCGTACTGTCCGTCTGAATATACCTGTATTCACGCTCTGTCTGAAACGCTCCGTTTTAGCTCATTTCAACGGAATGGCAATGGAATTGCATTGCTAGGCAACAGCTTGGGTCCATGTTTACTTCCTGTCAACTGATGTTATTCACATACACTGCAAACAGGAATAAACTGAGACACATTTAGAATGTTTACGTTTAAATCTGTGTAAAGGGTATTGTATATTTGTGACATCACAAATGGACAGAAATCCTGACAGCTTGTTTCAAATGCAGAGTTTCTGAATACAGAGTGTATGTATACGATGTGTATTTCCTTGTGGATTGAGCGTTTATATACTTTCACAGTATTTATATAGGACTTAAACCTGTTTTCTAATAAAAAAAACATGAAAATCTCACTTTTTTATAATATGGGACCTTTAAATGGTACTGTGGAAAAAAGTAGGTTCAACTGTATGTTAAATTAAATGTTTTGGAAAAACAATTCAAAAGGTTTATTTTTCTTTTATTGGTGAATGTCATACATTTTCTGCTGATATTACTGTTGATTGTTATTCTGAAAACTGTTGCTGTGGTAAAACTAGCCTAGCTCAAGTGTTTATTAGCTAAAGGCTACTTTCTGGTCACTCCCACACCATCATTTACTAACTTTAATGCACCCCAGCTGCACAAAAAGCCTGTTTAAACTGTTATGTTTACCTGCAGCGAAGTGCAGAGGTGTGGATTTGCGTCCTGCCATGTCTTTTGCGTTCACATTCAGCGCGTCCACGAGTTTCTTCACTCTGGAAACATCCCCGTTTCGACAGGCTTCAAACAGCTCCCTGAACGCCCCGTTTGCACCACCACCACCTCCCCCGCTGCTGCTACTGCTGCTGGCCGCGTCACCGCTGCCCGAGTCGGGCGTAGAGCCGGGGCTGGTCCCGCTACTCCCCTCGGGGGTGGTGGTGGTCGGAGAGCTAGCGCTACTGCTAGTGCTGCTGCTGGCGGCGGTGGAGAGGGCCAGAGCTGGGGAGGTGGTGGGAGAGGCTGGGGCTGCCTCACCGTCAGCCTGCTCCATCGCGGCTCCGCGGGGAGGTAAGGGGGCATCGTCGGCGGGTGTCGGCGGAGAGCCAGGAGGGCTGCCGACGGGGAGAGAGGAGCTGCGAGGCGGAGAGGACAGCAGGGAGTTTGTTGTCTGCTGCTGCTGCTGAGAGGAGCGACGAGGCGTCGCCATTTTCACAACACAACAGGTCCCCACTAGCAACAAACACACTGACGACTTCCGGCCCAGGAACGTCAACTTCCGGTCGGGTTTACTGGGATTACAGTACAGGCTACATTTACTGGAATAAAAGTTTAATTAAGCTTTATTTATTGGGATATTAGGACAATTTCATTAGTAGCAACATTTTTATGCAGTATTACACAGACTGAATATCTTGTAAAATGTGTTTTCTTGCCCTTTCACACAAATGTTGCCTATATTATATTACAAAATGTATATAAATATAAAAAGTATATTTGTAAATATATAAATACAAAAAATAAATATGTAAATATATATAAATATATAAACCAGGGAAAAAAAGTTCAGAAACTTGTGTTTGGTCGATTATTTCTCTGTTGTTACAATGCTAATTGGCATTGTATTTTACATTGTTGGAAAGCCTGTTATTTACCTTCACATTGATGTCCAACTTGTAAGGATCATGCATTTGTGGGATGAGCAGCACAGCTGATTATGTGGGAGAGTTCAATCATCCAATCCACCAAACAACTCAAAACAAGAGTCAATTCCAACAGGAGAATACACAGTTTACCATTGGCAGAGCATTTTGGCAAAATATGTGGGCGCTCCCCACATAATCAGCTGATTATGTGGGGTAAATAAACAGAAGGTAAATAAACAGGCTTTCCAACTATGTAAAATACAATGCCAATTAGCATTGTAACAACAGAGAAAAAATCCACCAAACACAAGTTTCCAAACATTTTTTTCCCATTATTATATTATATATATACATATATATATGTATATATATATATATATAAATCTCCCTCTCACCCTCGTGGGGCGGTATCTGTGTCTTCCTCAAGCTCGGGTCCTCTACCAGAGGCCTGGGAGTTTGAGGGTTCTGCGCAGTATCTTAGGTGTTCCTAGGACTGCGCTCTTCTTGACTGAGGCTTCAGATGTCGTTCCTGGAATCTGCTGGAACCACCACTCTCCCAGTTTGGGGGTCACATCCAGTGCTCCTACTACCACGGGGACCATATCGGTGTTGACCATCCACATTTGTTCCAGCTGTTCTTTCAACCCCTGATACTTCTCAACCTTTTCATGCTCCTTCTTCCTGATGTTGCTTTCAGCTGGTATCGCCACATCCATCACCATTGCCCTCTTCTGCTGTTTGTCAACCACCACTATGTCCGGTTGGTTAGCCAGCAGCTGCTTGCCAGTCTGGTATCCGAAGTCCCAGAGGACCTTAGCCCCATTGTTCTGGTTCTGTTGGTATATCCCATTGGGATTTGGGTACTTCTAGTCCATACTGGGTACAGATGTTCCTGTACACTATCGAAGCCACTTGGTTGTGCCTCCCCATGTACGCTGATCCAGCTTGCATCTTACACCCTGCTACTATGTGCTGGATCCTCTCAGGGGAATCTTTGCACAGCCTCCACCTTGGGTCTGATCTGCTATGGTAGATCCTGGCCTCTATGGCCCTTGTGCTTAGGGCCTGTTCTTGTTCTGCCATGATTAGTGCTTCATTAGTGATATATAACCTAACTTTTACAAAATTAAACATATTAAACCTTATTTATTTATTTATGCATTTATTTATTTATGCATTTATTGTGTGCATCTTAAATTTGCTCTATTTATGTGTCATTCGAGTTGTGTTTCTGCAGGCTACATCTGTTGGTATTCAGGTTACATTTTCTTTGTCTGGGGATGTTGTCTATTGTGCTATTTTTGTAACAAAACTAATAACTATTCATTTTGGTTTATGCCACATAATTGTCAGCTACAATAAATTGAGTTATTGGACTTTGTTGAGTGAATGTCAGTTCTATTTTTGAGTCTTTACGTCATATACAGATCAACAATTCACAAAATCACATTCATTTAATATGTGAGATGTTATTTTAGCTAAATGTGGTGGAGGTGGAGGAGTTGAGTGATGTCAGCTGGCTTGGCTGACCACAATATGGCCATCTAGTGGAGAATATTGGTAAAAACTTCAGAATATAGGAGCTGCACTAGTAATACTGCAAATAAAACCAACAGACTATATGAATAATACTGTCAAAATACAGCATGTAGGAATTTGAACATAATAATGCACTGTATGTGTGATTAAGGACATTTTAATACACATGTATACAACATTATGCAACAGGTATAAGACAGACAAACTAGTATGTACTAATAGTAAGTACTAATATGTGGCACTAAACTATTATATGATGTAATCTTTTATTTTTATTTTACAGAAACAACATGTTACAATGATCTAATTAAGCTGGTTTTGATAGTCGTCTAATATATTTATGAAGGAAAGCTTACAGGGATGTGTTTCTGATTGACTGACAGGTGACTCAGCCTGCTAGGCTCTGCTTTATTAGTTGCCACACCGGTTTTGTCTGTATTGATTCATCTCAGCTCCACTCAAGCTAGACCTTTTTCATGCAGACATTTATCAGATTACTGTATATGTCAACATACAATCTGTGGTGGTGGTATATTATTGAATGTGTAGTTTCCCTGTGCTGATCTGCATGTTTTGTTCTGCAGAAAGAAATGGATGAAAACTCCAGACACATGAAGGCTGTGATTTGAGCCAAGAACATGCTCGCTATAAGGCCACTGGGACTAATGACTGAGACACATGAAAAATAGACACTTTATACAGAATTTTGGATAACTTTTCTGTCATTTGCCAACAGAATATTCTAGTAGTTACATAAATTGACCACCAGATAGCAGCAGACATGCTGCAAGAAAATGTTACAGCCTTGCAGGTTTACAACACAAACTATGGCATTTCTCTCATCACGCTCCCAAAATAATTTCTGGATTTAACATATTTACTCACATGAGAAATTATAAATTGAATAACAGATATAGACTGATATGAGTCTTGCATATAATCAAGGTCCTCATGTTTGCAAGTTTCTCATCCTAAATCATTAGCATTGTGAAGTAAAGTTTAAAAACTTGACATTTATTTTGTTCATGAACTTGAAATAAAATAAAGCAGACTTTTCCGTCCTACTTTTTGATTTGGAATAAACTAATTTGGTCTTAAATTCTATACCCTTGTCTTCAAATTGATCACATGCATGATGTACACAATTTATGCTCATACACATAGCTGATAATGGTTCTCAGGATCTGAAGAATGAGAACTACAAGGAATCTATTACACGGCATCACTGTTACGTGTGCGTGACAACCAGCTTGTTTTTTTCCAAGAATCATATCCAACAAATATTAACACATTGTGAATGGGTTGGGCAACGAATCTTGATGTGATCTGCAACATAAATGCCAAGATGAATGAGATCACATAAAACAAAACATGCAGCGTCATTGTGACATTCAGAAATTAAAAACCCTGAACAAAGATAGTTGTAACTCAGCTGGGATTTGTCATTTTTTAAAAGGTCTATCTTCTACAGATAAAACTTGATAACAATAAAATATAACAAAAACAATTCATTTAAAAGCAAACTCATTGACCAAGAGTACTATTTTTCAGATATTTTATTTAAAAAGAAAGTAAAAGATAAAGAAAAAGCTACGCTTCTTGGAAGAACTTGGAAATGAGAGAGCTTTAAGAGGGCTTTTCAAGTGTTGTTTTAACTGCAGGCTGGAGGGTGTGTTTAAAAAGCCGACATCTCTGCTTAAAGCCAAAAAGGTCAGTGATTGGTCACATCGAGCCTATAAGTGATCACAGACAAATTATATTAATTTGAGGCTTTGTAACATTAATTATATCATTTCCTGCACTTAGAATACATCTTGGCCAGAGCAGTACTACTACTAGTGGTGGTAGTATCAGCACCAAAAGGCCAGTCACATATGGAAATATACTGTGTTTCACAACATATCCTCTGCAGTTTTTATGTGGTCTGCCACAAGTAAAGTAAGGATGTTACATGTGGTGACTGCTAGGAGATAAAACAGGACTGTGGGGTGAGTCAGAGGATGAGTTTGTTCAGTCTGATCGGTTAGGTGACATACCTATCATACCTCCTTCAACTGATCTGTGTGTGTCAAAGCTCAAGCCCGACCTGAAAAAACAATCCTCAGAATTAAAACAAAACAACCCCAACGCCCTCAAGAACACATGACTTGATAGTTTGAATTTCTGCAGTCAATGACAATGATACATTTCACACATTTAAAGGAAAAAACACAAAAAAAACTCAAGCTGGTACACTGGTAACTAAACTGCAGCTGTCAGTGTTTGCACAGAATAAGTCTTATGTTGTCCCACTGAAATAAGCGGTTCTTTATGTTGTCAGTTTTTCAAAATAAAAGTTATTAGAGTGCCTGTTTTGGTGACTCCAGGCAGAGCGGTTAATCAAAGAACTTGTCACTCTCGGGTAGAAATCTAATGGGATGTTGATGACCACTAAAAGTTGTGAAGTGGTCAGTTTCAACACTGTTGTCTCTGGGCATGTCACCGGCTGCTCTCAGGTTGTCCAGATCCTGAATGACTCCCATGTGGGGTCGACAAAGGTGACTGCTGTGCAGTCACACTCTCACCCTGCTTTCAGGGTCTGTGTAAAGTGATGTTGTTCATGTTTGGGGTTTTGAGCATCATTTATGGACTTTGTTAGTCCACTTTCATCAGACTGACTTGAGAGGAAATCTCAGAAAACACAGCGGCAGTCAGAAAGAGATCAACAAAGAGATAAATTGCAACAGACAGATATGCAGATAGAAATATGTACAAGGAGAGAGGAAGAGAAACACAAAGAGGCGGAAAGGCATTTGAGCTTTTGTCAGATGATTCCTGCAGAACCACATTCTTAACCACACATGCAAGCCGTTGTGGCATTTTCAAACCAAAGCAATCATAATCTCTGAGTCTGACATGTTCGACTAAAGCTGATCACACGCTGGTAAATGGGAATTTTGTAATGAAAATTGGGATGGTTCAATTAGCAAAAAATAGCATATGTCTTCCTGAGCTGAGGCTCCAGTCAAAAACAATAAAATGAAGCCATACTTTAGACTATAAAAGGTCGGAAAATCATGCACAAGACTTACTGCTGAAGTGTATGTCTTAAATTCATATTTTATTTTACAAAGTCTTGTTTTATTGTATAGTAATTGCATCTCACCCCCTCACCATTGTGTTAAATAAACCCATATGCTGTGATTTCTTACTCTTGGTGAACAAAACTTAGACAGAACTTCCCTACTTTTTTTTTTTAAGTTTACAATGAGCTGAAAAATCCAAATGCATTCTGATTCATCCATACAAAATGTGGGGAAAGCTGCTATTAATCATGCATTATTTGTTTAGATAGATAAACAGCTTTATTGATCCCCCTGGGGAAATTCGATTGCCACCAAGTCAGACAACAACAAACAAAAACACAGTATTCACAATACACCAATAAATAAATAACATCATAAGAAGCCCCTTTGAGACATAATCAACATAATCAACAGCTGAGAGGTACCATGGATCTAGGCCATATCTAAGAATGTTCATTAAAAAATCTGACCGCTGCTGGAACAAAAGACTGTTTGAAGTTTGGCCCTTGTCCTCTTTTCTATAGTGACCTCCAGTGAGTTTGTTTGTTTGTTTATGTGGCAGCCTATCCTCTGTAAGCAGACAGACTTTTTATTTCATTGGAGTCAGTTAGGTAATTTTCCATTTTTTTACTTCAGTTTATGGAACAAAAACAATTTGGATGCCTAAAGGGAACTTTTTATTATTTTGAAACTTGCGCAAGCAACACAAATCTTGATCTTTTTTCTTGTTCTTTATCACTTATTATCACACATTTGCATGATAAAAAGCTTCGTCGAAACTCCCTTCCCCATCTCTCTCTCTCTCTCTCTCTCTCTCTCTGCTGTTTGCAGGTGGAGATGAAACACACCTGTCCTGTTTTTTAGACTCTGAGGCTATACACAACAGACAGGTAAAGAAAGCCCCGCCCACTCAGGTTTCAGTCAGACTTGTTTTTATAAGAGCAGCTGTTGAGGCTGTCAGAAACTCAGTCGCTCCTGTCTAAACTACCACACTGAGTTTGGGATCAGCACCAGCAGCAGCAGCAGCAATCATGCCGAGGCGATCGACCCAGGAGTGGATCCGCTTATCCCTGCGCACCCCGGGCATCCTGATCTTCGGGATGGTTTTGTCCCCCTGTGGCTGGATCCTGAACCTCACCGCCACCGTGGCCCCGAACTGGAGGACCCTCCACAACCTCCCCGCCACCCCGTCGAGCGATTTCATCCAGCAGGGCATCTTTCAGATCTGCAGAGCCACCACGGTCGACACGAGAGATGACTGCAGCCTGCAGGACACCGCGTACTTCAACAACCAGGTCATCGAGCCAGCCCAGGGTCTGATGGTGGCCTCTCTCATCGTGACGTTAATTGGGCTGGCTGTGGCCATCCCGGGGGTGCGATGCTGGACTGAGAGGCCGAACTGGTTGATTGCAGGTTTGGGAGGAATCCTGATCTTCCTCTCTGGCGTCATGACCATCATACCCATCGCCTGGTACACCCACATCCTGGATGAAATCACATCTGTGACTCCTCTCACAGATGTGCGCGTCGGCTACTGCATCATCCTGGGCTACATCGGCGGGATATTTGAGATCCTGGCCGGCTTCGTCATGTTCATTGGTATCTGCCGCTGCTGCGGAGGGAAGAACCGAGGAGAGAGGCGGCTGGAGGACGTCGCCGCCGCCCGGTACAACCACCAGAAGCAGCCGCAGCCGAGACGCCTCGACGTGCCGAGCCTGAACCGAGCCAGGAGCGCCGCCAGCAGCAGCGTGCCGTACTCTAAGGATTCAATGGATGAAGATGTGTCCTTCCCAAGGGCCAAGACTCCTACTCCTACACCCCGGTCAGTGAACACCTCCTACGGCGGCAGACCCTATGATGCTGACCTATGAGAAGATGCTCCACATCTGGATCTCCATGGAGACAGATAAGGATCTCCATGGAGACAGAAGAGGAAGACGACTTAAAGACTGGACATGACTATTTGCAAAAAGGAACTGAGAAATATTCTATAGGAAGAATCAATGGTAATTACTCAATAATTTATAACAATACAAATCTAGCCCAATTTAGTCCATAATATTCTGGAGTATTATAGCAATAACATAGGACATATACTAATATCATAAAGTTGAATTTTTTTTAAAAGAATATTGAAGGAATAGCCTGGAGAGATCAAACACTTATTGTGAAATCAATATAAACTCACTATTAAAGGGACTATTTGTAACTTTCAGAAATGCTTGTGACACCGGCACCCAGTCAGAGACGATAACGTTTCTCGCTGCGGAGCCCGTCACTTCACAATACACGAAAAACCTCTGTTGGTCTGGAGGAGCTGCAGCATTTATTTCTGCACAAACGTCCACTGTACATTCACTAGATATTCTCAGAGCTAAACTAACTCTCCTGCAATGTAGAGTGAGCGCGCATGCACGTCTAGTAGAGGTGGAGCGAGACCGCGAGAACGCACGCGGTGTGTGAGTGAAGGCAGGCAGGCAGCGGAGCAGAGACTCCGGCCACACGCGAGTCCGCATATGCGAGCGCGCATGGGATCCCGACCCGGTAGATTTATACCTGTAAAAAGTTACAAACAGTCCCTTTAAGTGAAGCAGCATCACTTTAAACACCTCTTTGAGTATTATTCCACTCATTGGGACAGTAATAGTCTACTCCAAGGCATATAATAGTACTAAATGATGTGTGAGTTACAGAGCCGGGGCTGCAGTGTAATGTGGCTACAGATGAGACTCATTATGGGCTTATAGCTGGGTTATGATTTGCCTAATTCTAACATCATTATGATGCATAGGTGCATACATGCTTCAAGCAGTGCAGTAAAGGTAACGGCGGGATGAATATACTGTTGTGAAAGTGAGGAATTCTGTATTATTGTAATTCTGCAAACGATGCTGAACTCCATTTGTAAATAGTCCTCATCTTTAAGGAAGCTTTTGCATTTTTTTTTTTGCATTTTTATGTAAATACTGTATTCTAATATGCACTTTACAATTATGGCCAACCTTGTAGGACAACAGGCCACCCGTTGTATAAGAGAAGCATCCAGAGGTGATCAATTTTGTTCTGTGATACAAGTGCTGTTTAATAAATGTGCACTGTTTCCTAATAACAGATGTCTGAGTCCCATTCCTCAACTTAATATAAAAAAAATCAGATTTTACGACAACATAACACAGTGTTTTTAAAGATATTTGCAGGGAGGTTAAATATTTTGTCATAGATTTATCAGCAGAAATGTTATTCTAGTGCGTCTAGAGCAAGAATCCAGTATGTTCACATAATGTATTCTATCATCGGTGACCAGAAGTCATTATGGGCACTATTCAAACACACATACAGACAGGCTACATTTTGTGTTTCTTTCTTTGCCTCCCTGTCTGCTCAGTCTTGTATACGTAGCCTACAGAGACAATGTTGCCCGACCGGTCTGAGAGGTTGCGTTCTTTCGGCATCTTGTCTAACAACATTACCTCTTCTGTTTAAACTGGCTTAACATCTCAAACAAGGCGACACTGTAGTGAACAAGTGTCCCTCTATAGCCTCCCTGGGCAAGTCTTTTGTTGTTAAATTGGCTTCCAAGAAGAAATCATGATGCAGTTCTCCCTGCAGGACCCCGAATGCCACAGTTAGATGTAGAGTAAAGGCACTTCTGGCTCAGACGCCAGAACAAGGCACTGGAACTGCCATAATGAGTGCATCAGCTGCAACAGATGTAAAAACAAGAAAGAGAACAAGACGGTTGCTATGCTTGTGTTGAAACAACTTGAGAAATAGTACATTTAACAACCACTGATTCACTCAGAGTAGTCAACCGGGATGGAAAATCCTGCCGATTGGGCCATAATATCAGAAATGTGGCCTTTAGGGTAATAATTTGTACGCACGGTGTATATATTCACATTTACCATAAATGCAGGAGAAATAATGTCAGTAAGCCAGGTATTGTTAATATCAGGCTTAAAGCTGCAGTCGGGAACTTTGAGCAAATATGATAAAGAGTTATTTTTTATAAAACGGTCATTATATCCTGACAAAAGTGCATGAGACAGATAATCTGTGAAAAAAGTCCTGTTCCTCTGCACTTCCTAATGTTTTTAGAAACATATTTTAGTGTACTTAGTGTAGCTTAGCCACCATGTTGAAAACAGTCGAGCCAAAACCAAGCACCGCCCACCGGTTGAAGCAAACATTCTCATTTTACAGCTAAACAGTACACTACAAGATGTTCCTGAAAACATTTGAGGCGAGAAATAGGCTTTACAGTAACAGAATATTGATTCATATTTGATCAGCGCTGCCTAGTTTGACCGGTTGATCAGAGTTCACGAGCAGTGATTGACAGCTGCCCACAGACTGCCCAGTTCTGATTGGTTGTTTACCCTCAGGCGTGGTGGAATCTTGTAAATGGCATTTTGAGCACTAGAGGACACAGAGGAACATGTTTTTTTTTTTTTCACAGATTACCTGTCTCTCATGCACTACTGTCAGGATATAGTGACTGTTTTATAAAAATAACATTTTTAGCATATTTGCTCAAAGTTACCGACTGCGGCTTTAATTAATTCTTCACTTTCATGGTAACAATGACACACCCAAAAGACAGAAAGACTTAATTACTGGCTTCTGCGTTTGAGCTGATTTCTTAAAGAGGTTTTTAAGATGTGTTCTGTTGTTTCACACGTCTACTGTCCATTTTATTGCCACATAGAATGCAGTGACTCACAAAATGACGGTCCAATACGGGTGGGGTGAGCTGGTGCGTTTAGGGTGTGACAAAAGACGTCAGTTTTTATTTATAGTCTCATGGGTGGCTGAGAAGCTATTCCTGTCAGTCCACTCACAAGAAGCTACTCTTTAAAAAAGGCTGCATTGCACTTCCATAAAATTCCATAAAGTTGGGAGACTTAAAAAAGAAAAAAATTAAAGTTTAAAAAAGTTGCTCTGATGTCCTTAGAGAGCAACAATGTCTGCGTCAAAGAAAATGCTATAAAATTATATATTAATATTATTTTCCACTTTCACTGTGTTAAATATTTTAACCAAATTCAGTCCTGATCATAGCTACCAAATATTCATTCATTATTTTAACCATTTAAATGTATGTTTGTTTACATAATGTTTTCTATAGAAAAAAAAGAATGTCTCTGTATACTAAATGCTAGGGGAATTTTTTTTCACAGTCTGGGATATTTCAATGATTAGCAACAACATTGATTCTGATGCATTTTTTTCCAGGAAAAATATGAGAAAAAGGCTCAATCTGGTAGAAAACAGTAGAAAATACAATTTTGAAGCAATTTTGAAGATTGAAAGCCTGATATAATAGAATGCATGACTTTATGCTGTAGTTGCCGTGAGATTAAAAATAGTTGTTTTAATGGGTTTCAATGGGGACATTTTTGTCCTTGAGGGTCTGAGTTTATTATAGATTTATTATAAGAGCTGAGGATGAACTTCCAAAATTTGAATATAAAAAACTAATACCAAAGTGGCCAAAATTTATGCCATTTGCATTAACATAGCCAAAGTTATTGAAAAAATAAAAATCATAAAGCAACAAAAAATGTCCCTATAGCAGAAGGGTTAAAGAAATGTGCAAATCAGAGCCTGAAATATCCTGACTTAGTTTCTACTATGGGTTAAGTTCCAAAAATCCTGGATCCTACATTTCCCATAATGCAACCAATAGCACCTTTACATCACACTCTTCCTTCTTATTAAATGCAAACATGCTCCAGTTTGTAAAGCAGGTTTTATGCTAAAAAGCTGCAGTCTCGAATCCTGAGCCAAAATACCCCTGATGACAACACCAGGGTTATGTTATTAGAGTTTTGAAAGCTCCTCCCCAGCCACAGAGGACATGATACAACTCGGACAGCTAGTAGGCTACTCCCCATGGCTATGAACCCTACCATTATATACCGGAGGTAGTCAGTGGAGTTTCCCTTTAATAATCAAGCATTCCTCGTTCCGTAAAAAGGCGTTGACATAGTCTCACCCTCATGGCAGATCCTTCCTGTTCCTTGTTGTAACAGATACATATTTATATTTATATTTCGTTCCACATGGCTGCATGTTGAGTTTAGTAAACACTGAAGCTGATACTATCCTGTCACTGGATCCTAGAAAGAGGCCCCAGAGGCAGCGGTGCATGTTTTGGTGTAATCACAACACACAGGCTGACAGCTGTCTGGTTTCAGTGTTGATGCACATCGACATCCTGTAGCAGAAGAACATTTTAACAACTTAGTCATGATTTTAAAGGGACACACCCATCAATTTGTATTATTCTTTTTTTATTATTTGGATAACATAAAGATACTTATTATCAACTTGTCAAATGTTAATTTAACTTAATATTATCAGACTATTAAATAGCTGTCTAAAACAAACTGTTAAATATTGCAATAAAGTTGTTCTTGCGTCGTCTTTCATGTGAAATCCTGCACAGCTGCAAATAATTCATGATAATAAGAAAAGTTGCATCCTTACTTTTTCAGCAATAAGCTGCAAAATCATAGCTATCAACCAAAGCAGGACACAATCTTTTTTTACACAAATTTGTGGCATTTAAGTCGTGGTTATATATAAAACAATGATGTGTTGGGGGTTGCGTGCATTTTATTTGAAAGCTGGTGAACATACAACACAATACAGAACAAAAAGTGTATGTGCAATAAAGGTATTGTAGTCGTGAATTAAATACAGTTTCTCGTGTTAAACAGTGTGCACTAACTGATCGATTCTGACAGTGAGTGGCTTTATAATTAAAATGGTATATATGCCATTCAAATAGTCCATAAGAATAGACACCATTTACAAGTGCAGCTTGGTTCATGTTCCACATTTGCAAAGCTATGTCTGTACAGCGCTAACATGAGAACATCTAATCTACCGGGAAGTAAAAAAACAATAGTTGCTAATAATCAACACCTACCAGCAGCTGTCATTTACAAAAGGAAGTAAAAATAAACCCTACAAGCTATTTCAAATGTATATTGAGCCAAAAGACAATTAAATTAATTAAGCTTGTACTGTGCCAACATTTAGGACAAAGAAAATTTTAAAATGAAGAAAAACAGGACCTGGGAAGGCGTGCGCACAAATTTTAGTTTCGGGTTGTTGACCTACATTCTCCAACAAAAGTAGGCTACTTTGTTTTCTCTTGGTCAGTATACTTAAAAGGTACAGTGTGTAGGATTTTGCGGCATCTAGTGGTGTGGTTGCAAATTGCAACCAACTGAGTACCCCTCGGCTCACTCCTCCCTTTCTATGACTTCCAAGAAAAAACGCTGGCCTCGCTCAGAGGCCATCCTTACCATAATAACACTACGTCACGTAGCATAAAAACACAAAAGGCCCTCTCTAGAGCCAGTGTTTGGTTTGTCCATTCGGGGGTACTGTAGAAACATGGCGGAGCAACATGGCGGACTCCGTAGAGGACCCGCTCCCTATGTAGATATGAAGGACTCATTCTAAGCTAACAAAACCACAACAATTATTAGTTTCAGGTGATTATACACTAATGAAAACATAATTCTTAATATTATATTTCATTTCTGCTAATAGATCCCCTGAAATGTTACACACTGTTCCTTTAAAGGGGCACCTTTTCCTTTCAGGACCAGTGATGATCACATGCAACTTTTAAGTGATAAATTAGACTCAAGATGGAATGGTGTGTGTAGTAGAGTTGAAAAACAACAGTGAAGTCAGTTTTTGTTGTTTACTGAGGACCTATAGTCAACAAAAATGTATTACTTTTGACATTCTCTCCAACAAAATGAGGCGTATATTTCCAAAGACTCATCAAAGGTGTGTGTTTTTTGTTCTTTTGTCAGCCTGACCCATCATTTCTTAAGAACGACAAACAAACTGTTCAGCCACTTACAATCCATTTATGTACAAAAAATTACACATGCTCAGTGTCGCACCAGGGCACACAATTTGTATTCCACATCCTCATAAATGTGAGGCTAAAGTGTGTTTGCACATGATTTGACAATCAGCAAAATATCAGTGTCAATGAGTATATCAGTGTTCAAGATCATAAAAAGTTGTGTCTTGCTAATGCTTGCGGTTTTCAATAGAGTTACAAAAAAGGCATATAAAACATAGTAATTCAGTCAGTAGTGTACAAAAGAAACAAGACAATACAGCATTAAAAAAGCACTTAACACTGGCTACGTTCCTGAGAGTAGAGACAGAGATTAAAGTCCTCATCAAAAGGTGATGGCAAATCCAATCTGGTTAAAATCCCTGGCTTACCCCATGTGAAATGGATTGCTGTGGAAACCATTTTTCAACACCACTCCTTCAGCGTTGTGTAAACACTTAGCAGTAAGTATCACTCTGGCGTGCAAGAGATGTGATCAAGGAAGTACATGTGCGGCGACAGATCCTGACATTTCTCACTGTGCATTCAAACTGCGAACAACATCATCATTTAGTCCATAAAAGTCTGTTCATTTCTTGCAGAGTGACAAATTCAGTAAGTGAAAATAATGGTAGTGACAAAACCTCATTCCAAAACAGCTGTTTTTCACATATCAATTTATCCCTAAATGTATGCTGTGGTAGAGGTGGAAAACAGCACAGATGTCTTTTGTCAACAACAGCTTAAAGTCTCTGCTGTGTATGCAAGGTAAAGATTCAATGCCCCAAATCCAGCTTAATAAAATATCAGTGTTACAAACATGCCTGTAAACATACTGTAAATCAGGTTGAAAGCTCTGTGATACAGGCGTTCCATTTGCCCTCAATGAATCGTGTTTGGGATATGCTTTAAAGTTATATTTTTCCATCGTCAAATGGTGTATGAAAAACATAATTACTGCGGTGAAGTTGTGTCACCGTTAATCCTGTTAAAGCTCAGCTCATCAGTTCAGTACTCGAGTTTCTGGGATGCCGCAGCATCAGTCGTAGAGGAGTAACCACAAGCCATCAAGAATGGTAGATCTGATTTCCTTTTTTTTTCTTCACAAAATTCAACAAACTCTAAGCTCTGTAAGCGTGCTGCAGAAGAATGCTGATGGAAGCTCAATAGGGTCACTGTCATGGTTGACCTGTACAGTATGAAAAGGAGAGTCATTATTTTTTTTTTATGTTTCAATTATGGTGACACACACATTTGTGAGTTAAAGGTACCCTGTGGAGTTTTTGACCACTAGTAGCGCTATAGAGCATTGTTTTGAAGCGTGGGCCCCCATTTTCTTTTCTTTTTTTTGAATAGTACATGCGGGGGAGCAATTCACTTCCTGCCATTACACAGACAGTTGGTGGTGGTAACACACCAGCAGACGTAGCAACATGCAAATAAAGGCAGTGAAGAGGAAGGATGCTAGCAAGCGAACATGAATGTAAACAATGTTAGAATTGAAATATCTAACAAAATTGATTCGCAACTATTTTATGAGGAAGAGAAAATCCAACATTGTTTGTTAGACCTCAAGGTTACACACAATGTATTTTGGTTAGGGCTGCACTGACTAGTTGGAAGGCTGTATTTATGGGGTGGTCTAGCAGCAATCTAACAGCATCATAAATTACATTGATAGAAATGTATACATTTATATTTATTTTTTTAGGATGACATCACGTCAGACATTTGGAGCTCATTCAAAAACCTCAATAGAAACTTTGAATGTAAAAAAAAATAAAAATAAAAGATTTTCGGTACAGCCCTAGTTTTAGTGAGTAGTAAGAACTTTTGTTGGTTTTGTTGTTTAAAAGAAAATACTACAGGGCATCTTTAAGTACAATAGTAGCTTTGGTGTATCTTTTTCCTTCAAACTATTAAATAATAAAAATATTGAAATTAAATTATAATCCTTTACACACTTTACATTCTGTACTTCAGACAGATACTCAATATTAATTCCTAGGTAATAGCACACAAATGGAAAGCATTTTGGAAATTAATATTGCCTACCTCAGGTACGATGGAGATTTATCCACATTATACAACAACTTTGTAGCCATGTTTTGCTGTCCGATTTTTCCTGTTGACAGCAGACAAAAACACAATTATTAATTTGTGAACATTACATCATCTTATGTTGACGTAGCAACCATTGTTCAGCACATAGTGACTCTCAGCATGCAGTAAAAACAGACACTTTCCAATAGACATTCCAAACATTCACTTCAGGCAGTTTTGAAGAGCTGCTTTTGCGGCTGCTCTATCACTTTCAGTTATTTGATGAAACCCTCATCATTCAATGAAAACAAAATCCTGCTTTTCAGTGTATTCATACAGCGGGGACCAAACCTGTCAATCAAAACTGAGCGAGATAGATTCTTTGGATTCTATGTTGATGAAGTTTATATTGTGCTTTTCTTATTCAGCCGAGGTGACTATCACTGTTCATGCTTATTATCAAACAAACCACACAAACCAGGTTCCTGTTTGAAAGAGTGTTACAAGGAATTATTCAACATTTCGGGACAATGCACCTTTTTCTCTTCTTTTCAAGAGTGAGATGAGATGATCAATATATTATTATAATATTATAATATAGCGTTGTATCATCTGCATAGGGGCTGCACGATGGTGCAGTAGTTAGTAGCACTGTCGCCTCACAGAAAGAGGGTTGCAGGTTCAAACCTGTGGAGGTTCTCCCCGTGTTAGCGTGGGTTTTCTCCGGGTTCTCCAGCTTCCTCCCACAGTCCAAAGACATGCATACTAGGTTAATTGTTGTGAACGTGAGCATGAATGGTTGTCTGTCTCTATGTGTCAGCCCTGTGATAGTCTGGCGACCTGTCCAGGTTGTACCCTGCCTTCGCCCAATATCAGCTGGGATCGGCTCCAGCACCCCCACGACCCTGAATAGGATAAGTTGTAACAGATAATAAATGGATGGATTGATCATCTGCATACATAACTGTTCTTGCTTGATTGAGAACAAGAGGAAGGTAATTGGTAAATATAAAGAATAGTAATGGCCCCAATAAATGGAATGGATTGCCATCACACATTACACATTTAACAAGTAAAACTGTTTTTAAAATGAGCTTTAAGAAATACCTGATGGCAGAGAACACCAGCTCCTCTCCAAATATGACACATTGATACATAATATCTGACTATATGATCATTATCATATCACAATTCTTGGTTTATTTATATTTCTGCAACTGTATATGCTGTTTTTTAACCGTTTTTGAGCTGTATCACATGTTTATAAGGTGTGGGTAGTTGATGTTTTGTTGTTATTATTGTCATTAGTAGTTTAATTGTTGTTGATTTTAGTGCTTTCGTGTAGTTTGCTTGTTCTTTTAATTTTTTTGTTTTTCATCCCATTTTGACATGTGGTCATTTTGTTATTAATACTGTCATTAGTAGTTTTATTGTTGTTGATGCATTGTGTTTTTCCTTTTGTTTTTTTATGGTTTAAGTTTGTTTTTCTTTTGTTCCTTTTTTTGCTTTTGCTTTTAATAATTACATATTTGTTTTTACAGTGTGATGTAGTGTTTTTGTACAGACCCCAGGAAGAGTAGCTTCTACCGTGGTAGTAACTAATGGGGATTCTGGGTAAATAAATAAAATATCAATCTCTCTTATGTGTGGTGCTGAATTCAGGACAGAGTTAGCTTGGCTTAGTGCAAAGACTGAATTTGGGGAAATTAGCCTGTCCAATGCTCTCAAATATACTGATGGTTGTTGCCAGGCTAGCTGTTTCCCTCTGCTTC
The DNA here is from genome assembly GCF_015220745.1 of Sebastes umbrosus. Taxonomy (NCBI): domain Eukaryota; kingdom Metazoa; phylum Chordata; class Actinopteri; order Perciformes; family Sebastidae; genus Sebastes; species Sebastes umbrosus. The sequence goes on from NC_051287.1 coordinate 16,464,352, forward strand.
CAGTCTTTATGCTAAGCTAGGCTAACTTTTCCCTGATCCAGCAACATTTTTAAAGTACGGACGAGATTGACGCCATTCTTCTCGTCTCACTCTTGAAAAAGAAAGCAAATAAGTGTTTTTCCCGAAAAGTTTAACTATTCCCTCAAGAACAACAAATGGAAAACCTTTCAACAGAAAGGCACGACCGAGATATTTCAGTACCTGTTCCTCTCCTTTTGCTTCTGCCTAATCTTGGCGAAGATGAAAGCCAAGATCACCACCCCGATAATGACGGCCAGCACACTCAGGGTCAGCGGTAAACTTAAGGCCCCGTTGACCGTGTCGTCGCAGGAGTTGCCCCGGTAGCCCAGATGGCAGTCGCACACCATCTCGTTGCCGCCACCCGGAAAGAACACACAGTCACCATGGCCATTGCAATCCTTCTCTCCGCAGGTCGGCAGGCTGTAGTCGATGCCTCTCGGTTGGGGAGGAGGTAAAAGGGTGGACATCGTAGAGGAGGGAGTGGAAGGAAGGGAGGAAACACTGGGCTGTTAAGGGAGGGAGTGATAAGTGGAAGGATAGATGAGAGATGAATGGAAGAAAGCCACACCCTAAAACACAATGGGGAGACACAACAAAGAGAGAAGATCGTTTAAATGGATGTCCTGAGGTTAGGCTCAGTCAAACATGTCTGCAAGTATGTTTTTTTAGCTGTCCTCCTTAAATCCATTCAACTCTAGCTATTACTTAACCAGTAATCTGATTCACTGACTTAACAAAGCAGAATTTGTCATAATTCATGTGATTATTTCTGCACTGCAACATTCAGTTTATTACTTCTCTTTGTCAAGGACCATTTTTGGCTAGGGAAAAGACTTTTTTTTACCACCAACCATTCTTCCTGCGTGGAATCCATCACATTTCATGACTATCTTTCTCCCCTTGCCAACTTTAATTTGGTACGTTCCACCTTTCATACAGTTTGTTGGCTGTAGTGGTTGTGTTGTGCTATAACTAACATTATAAGACCATGTTGCCTTCAGGTGTCTGACAGAAATATGAGAATAGCACGCTTTGTATACGTAATAAAGAACGTGGTAAACATATATGACAGGGACAGTCCGTTCTCATTCCCAGGGCGTTAAATACCGAGCCTTTGTCACGGCCGTCGGCGTTCGGTACCGCCACGGGTATGAAATGCAACCGGGAGTTCATTAACTAGAACGTAAACCCATCGGCGTGCAAAAGTAAACGCTCAGAGAAAGTGCGCGAGTTAGTGTGGTGACGTAGTTTAAACAGCGAAAAGACACACACTGGGCAGGCGAGAGGAGAGGTGGATTGGTCCAACAAACACAGGGCTTTCATCCAGGAGACCGCTGTTTGTGTCCAGTGCGTCACGTTACAATCAGCTGATGGTTCGTGTCCCGTGTTCACAACGTTCAGTGTCATTTTCACGGTACAAACGTAGTAGTTTTAAGCCCGACCATGTTTTTATTTCCTAAACCTAACTTTAGTGGTTTTGTTGCCTAATCCTAAAGTGACGCCAAGGGTAACTATAGTGGTTTTGTTGCCTAATCCTAAAGTGACGCCAAGGGTAACTATAGTAGTTTTCATGCGACAATAAAGTGACGTCAAGGGGCGTGACAAAGCAGCGGTATGTGACGAGGTGGGATGATGGATCCCCAGTGCATGAGATGATCTTATCAGTGAGCATGAAGATATCAAGTGATTATAAATTGAAACGGATCCCTTTCACATCATACGTAAAATCCAGACTTTATCTTAATAATCTCCCAAAACATATACATATTTAATACCGCAAAGTTTTGTTTATACATTTCCAATTGTATAAATGTAAAACAACAACAAAATAGGAGAGCTTCTTAACAGTTTCCGCCGCTCACACACTGCGAGCTGCTTGTTGTGTGGCGTCACACACTCGGATGTATTTTACTGTTAAATCATCACAGACAAATGACCGAAAACGCCTAACAGCCGGCAGTGCAGGAAACCAGGATTGTACATCTTGCCTTATGACAAAACTTTAATTTTCTTTTGTAGTTATTCAATCCACATGAGAAACATAAGGAAGTACTCCTCCTGGCAACAGTTGTGTAATCATCAACAACATTACAGAGACAGAACCCCAACGGAAAAGCCAGGGCTGCCTGTTATCAACTCATAGCTCCTATTAAAGAAACATCAACCTTGTCTTAGTGACAAAATAAATGTACGTTAAAGGGCACTGTATGATTCAGCTGAATCTTAAACACTGAAGTATCCATTTCAACAGTGTTGTCCACATCTACTAACATACTGGATGCATAAAGAGAGTAGGATAAACACAAGAATGAACCAAAAGTAAATCCATTCTGAGCCACACAAGTTGACTGCTAAACAAAGCGTTGCATCACAGCTTCCTATATAACCAGTTTGGGAAAAGTCACTTCCGAGATTTAAGAGACAAGACTGACTATTATCCTGAGCTATACGGCGTGACAGATGAACTGATAAATAACTGGTGAAGTTATTTTTACTTTCTCAAGCATCTCGTCATTCAGGTTTCCCACCATCACAGCTTGATTGTATTGGACACTGGCTTCGGGGGGCATGCATACCGTTTAGTGAAATGGCAAAGCAACATGTCAAAATACGACAAAATGAAAAACATACTCACAGAGGCAAAGAATGCAGACTTGGCGTCATAAAATTGAAGCTGCGGAGGTTAAATTTTTGTTGTCCAGGTGTGTCCGTGTGTGCTGAAGGTCCTGGGTCTTTGACAAAGAATTCGAAGTTCCTCTTTCAGTGAGGGAATCTGTAACAAAAGGAAGGTGGGAAGAGGAAGAAAGCCGAGACCTGTGAATACCTGCCTCTTTTTTCCCCCCTAATCACAAACACACACACGTAAAATTACCTCCTCCTCCTCCCTCTGCCTTATCTTTAATGGGTTGAGTCATGCAGGCTACAGACTCTTGTTCCCACCAAATATCCGTGTAGCAACTTTAAATTTCATAGAGGGAGTGCTAACTAATCTTGTGCTTCAATTAATCGTTGACTCAGGCTGACTCACAATGCTCTGGCATCCCTGGGAACAAATTAGCTTAAAATTGCTCATAAAAGAAACATGTTTGACACCAAATAACAGAGACAAATAAAAGTTGACGAAGAAAAATAAAGATTTTATGAAATATGGCACGGATTTCACCATCTTAGACAAGTCACTTTTCCTGAGAATTGGATGCTGAATGACATAGTAAACAAAACACACACACACCCTTTTTCCTAGAAGCTATTATACTGAATAACAGTAGGTGTGTTTGCCAGAATATAGCGGGGGATGGAAGGAGGAGGAGGCGAGCTAGAACAAGACGAGCTGGCGAGACCTGACAAGACTGGCATGTCTGTGTAAAAGGCAGCACTTCATGTCTCGTGCAATTGTCAGAAAATGCTTTTTAGGGGATTTCTTGGGCCTCCTAAGGTAAATGAAAATACCTTTTTGGTGAGATTTGAAAGTTTAAGTTTTACGATATAGCAAGAGATGGCAATGTCCATCTGTCATTCGGTCCAACAACTACTGGATGGACTGCCATGACTATTGTACACACATTCCTGGTCCACAGAGGACAAATCCTCCATTACCAAATTGGGGATGTTGCCCCTAACTTTTCCTCTAATAGCGCCACCAGCAGGTTGACATTTTTGGCTTTTAGTGAGATGTCTTGACAACTAAACTGGACTGCCATGAAATTTGGTACAGAATTCATGGTTCTCAGATGATGAATCCTAATAAATTTGTTGATCTTGAACGCTGTCATCAGGTCCAAGTTACAGTTTGTCCACTACTTTGGTTTATGATCAAATACCTGCAAAACTTATGACATTCCCATTAGCTGTACTTTGTGTTTAGTCCTAATTAAACTAAGATTGCCTAAAAGTGCAATTTACTGATTTAGCATTGCATTCCTATAAAATAGACTTATGAGGGAAAGTTGAACAGAGGATCAAAATTGATGTAGCAGAACCAGAGAGAACCACATATACGAGATATCATCTTTTTTCGTGTCTAGAAGGTAACCAAATTGCATAAACTTGCAAAAACTCTCGCTGCCTGACGACCTATCCCAACCTTGAGCATTGGAGGTCAATGCCCAACCCGGACTATACGAAGTCAATGCCTAACCTTAACCATCTTGCGAAATTTTCGAAAGCTGCATGTTACCTTCTAGAAACGACCCTTTTTATCTCACATATTCTTCTTTCTTGTCAAAACCTGGTACCTACATTACCCAGAAAGCAACTCGACACCCAACAGTTTGGTCGGAGATCGTTGTGTTTACATATATTGCACTGTGTTGCTGTAACTGCATTGACTGGCTCTTACCAAACACATATTAATCAGCAGGGCTCACAGTCATTGTTTTGTGGTTATTGCAACATGGCTGTGTGCACTCTATACTCAGCGGCCTATTGTTTTGCTGTCAAGCTCAGTCAGCTGATCATGATGCCTCTCGAGATGCTTCGCTGGAAAAGCAGGGAGGAGACCACAGGGCAGATCAGGACGCGCTCGAGGGATTGCATATCCAATCTAGTCTGGGAACGCCTTGGGAGGACCCAGAGAATGGTGGGTGATCACTATTTCGGTAACACTTAGCATGTTTCGCATGTATAATCAGTATATAAACATGTAATATATGACGCATAATGCACTATGATGTAGTTAGTGAGCAGATATAGGGGTGTATTAATGTATTTGTCAACAACTGAAACTCCTGTGGACATCCATAAGTGGAGGCTGGTGTATAAACAGATGTCAAAATGTCATCAAATATAATAAAACTCAGTTGTAATATGAAATTTGTCTTCATAATTGCTGACAAACCTTTTGCAGTAAAAACACAAAAATCCTTATAGTTGGGTACAACTACATTATAGTGTGAAATAAACCATGTAATAAATGGTTTGTATACTGCTTATAAATGCTAAATAGTGGTACTTAAAGTGAAGTATTACCAATGGATATCTGTAAAATAGACTCAAAAGGTGACCATTAAAGGAACAGTGTGTAACATTTTGAGGGATTTATTAGCAGAAATGGAATATAATATTCATAACTACTATGTTTTCATTAGTGTATAATCACCTGAAACTAACTATCTACATAGGGAGAAGGTCTGCCGCATGGCATCTGCCATGTTTCTACAGTAGCCCAGAATGAACAAACCAAACATTGGCTCTAGAGAGAGCCTTTCGTGTTTTTACATTACCTAAAGGCCAGCGTAGTTCTCTGACACACTTGTGAAACTGCAATAACGTGAGCTGCAGACTGCAAAACCGTGGCACCGCCAGCCGCAGTCTGACTTCCGTTGCTTCTAAAGTTGTGTTATTACGGTAAGGCTGGCTTCTGAGCGAGGTGAACAGCGTTACCACGGTTTTGCACTTGGTGGCTCACGTTACCGTAGTCTTGGAAAGGAAGGAGTGAGCGGAGGGGTATACTCAGTTGGTTGCAATCTGCAACCACACTACTAGATGCCGCCAAATCCTGCACACTACTGTACCTTACGTACAGTAAGGTAAACGTCAGTCACTATGGTCACTTTTATTTTTATCAAAATAACCTTCTTGTGACTTTTAAATCACATGAACCAGGAGAAGTTGCATTTTTGATCTACCAAGAAGATAACGGCAAAAATAAGATACTATGAGAATCAAGAAAACAAGGGAGAGGTAGTCTGCCAAAGCATGACAACAAAGAGACTATCTTGGCATCAGCAAGCAAGAAGTAACCTTCAATTTATATTGCATTTCAAACTATTGTAGATATTCACTCGAGTGTCTGAGTCAACAGGGGAGTTCACTCACATTTGTTTTTCAAAGTTCAAAAGCAGGTAAAAACATGCATGCACGTGTCCTAACCATCTCTGGATCACATTCGGCCGACATACAGGTGGAAGTACGAAAACAAAGGGATCTTTCATGCCAAATATGTTTCTCTGCAACAAAGACTGCGGTACAAAAAGGGAACCAAATTATTACGAGGACGTATCTGATCGAAACCGGTTATCAGATTACAAAAGGGCTACAGACTAACACGGAAAGCTGTGACAACTTTTTGGCAGCACATATGAAATGAAAGGAGAGCTCTTAGTGTGATGATCTGTGATGGCACACAGTCACACACTAGATGAGCAAGCAGACAATGAGCACAATAGCAGACAAGCACCGTTATGACAACAACACTGAAGCAGCATCAACGCGGTAGCATTAGTAAGATATACAAAATAGTGCACACAAATATAGGGGTTGAAGACACACGAAGTAACATCAGAAGCTCTGAACAATGACAGACGGGTAAAGACAGAAAAGGCATGAAGAGATTAAACATGGTGACAAATTTTTAAAAAACATTAAAGTACAAAATGAATGTCAGTCAATGCTCCAAGACTCTACACTGTAAAAAATATCTTGTTGTGCAAGCTATGCATTTTATTCAAGTGTCCGTGTAGACACTGGAACAACAAAAGGGCAAGTTCACAGGTAGGTGCGAGGATGTATTTAAAATGTACCTACATTTAAGATGAACATGCTTGCCCACTTGGAAACGTACGTACTTCCTAAAACAAGTTGAACTGTCTATCAATAAAGAAACATGTTAAAACACACCCTCTTGCTCTCCCGCTTTTCACATGCGACGGCTTGCGATCTGTAAATCGAATGTCAAAATTATAAGTGCAACTCAAATTTTCTGTAAGCTCTCAAGTCACATTCTGAAAGTATGTTTTTATATACTGATATACTGAAAGAAATTTAAACAAGTTTGACACAAAGTTGTCTCTAGTTCATAATTGAAACTGTTGAGGTCATGTATAACAAACCCTCCACCAGTGGCACTTTCTCTATTGGGTGCAATTATGTGGCCTGACGTAGACTGAATAGTTTTAGCACTTTATAGTTTCGCTTTATATTTTATAAAATAATAAAGACAAAAAATGAACTGCAGGCGACAAACTTTGCAGAGACAATTACCAATATATTGGAAGATAGTCCGTTACAGCTGTTTGTGAAACCCAGAGTCATGGAACATGGACAAAATGAAAAGCTGATAGCATGTTGTTGTCGTTGATAGATTAAAGCAAGCAGAGTCTGATTTTTGGTTCAATTTCTTTCTCACTTTTATTGCATAAAAAGACCGTCTACATCAGCATGTTTACATTCACCACCACAGAAATGCATTCTCAGGCATTACTCGTGATGCCATATTTCAGAATACACAACTTCTATTTGAGCTGTAGTGACTTCAATGGTAGCGGAGGGTTCTTCACATCTACTGGGGACTCCTGCTCCTGGAGAGAAGAAAATATCAGACATTTTCTCACTGATTTATAAACTTCTGAAGGCATCTCATACTTTAGAAATTTACCCAATTTAAATAAGAATTAGAAGACAAAGGCCCATCATTTACTTGGTATATATAAAAGGATAGAAATCATAAGACAAAAACAAACTTACTCTGGAGTGTTTCATTCATGCAAGGTTGTATTAAGAGAAACTAAATTGCTGTCATTGGTATAAATCACATTATCCTTATAATCATTTATTGTTTGTGAAGAGCAAGAAAATAACCTATAATGACACATCAAATATAACAAACATAATTTTTGCAAGTTTTTCCAGACACAACTGAAGAAACTTTCATTCAATTTTTAAAATGAAAAGGAAATTGGATATTTCTAAATTAAAACAGTATTCTGTATATTTAATTGGCCTAAAAGTTACTTGAGTCTGATTAGAAACAAATCAAGAATTTACGTGAATATTATTTTGTCAAACTACTTCCAGGATCAAGAATGAACTTTCACACTCAAATCAAGAGTTGCAGGTCTGTCTTAAATATTAAAATGTAAATATTGTGATTTTTCATCACTTATAACTGGATATATTGGTGAACAATATTTCAGGAGTAAACTGATTAGGCATTGTCAAATCACCTAAACTAGTTTAGTTTACAAATAAGACACATTAATGGCTCATATTCTTAAATAAAAAGAGGTTTTACCTCACAGTCTGAATCGTCGTGTTCAGATGGCAGGCCCATGTTTGCCATCAGAGTTTCCTTCTCCGTGGATCTGCTTCTGAAGGACGCCCAGCCTCTCCTGTTGAAACGAGATTTAAAAAGCAAAATGTTAGTTTTCTACATACAGTAGGTAATTGAGATACATAGCACAGAATAGGTTTGAAGTGGTATAGAGGTCCAAGACAGTCTCTTAAGAATCAAATTCTAATGTTTAGTTTTGTCAATCGGTGAAATGAGCTGCCCACCACTCATTTTAAAGTGAATCCCTCTGGCCAAGATGCAAAAGAAAACACTTTTCCTCATGGTACGTACCTCTTAACGAAAATAAAACCAGCAGCCGTCAATGCAGCGACGAGGCAGATCACACCCAGTACCACAGCCACGTGGCTGCGTCCAGTTTCTGCCTCTTGACAGGACTCTCCCTCGTAACCGGACGCACACTGGCAGCGGGTGACTTTGCCTTCAGTGATGCAGTTGCCGTGACCGCTGCAGCTTTGGAGATCACAGGATGTCGGGTCTTTTTTAACTGAAAGAACAGAGTTCTTTTGGGCGTCGGGGTGAGGCGAGGAGGAAGAATGGGGAGGGCGGCCATCACTGGATTTGGTCCCGAAAGATGCCGAGTTTGTGTTTGGACCTGAAGAGTAAGTCAATACTAGGGATTATCATACATATTATTAGTGTTCACGTAATTTCAGGTATTTCTATTATTATGATATTATCTCATCTACCCTGGCCTCAGTATCCCGAGTTGGATAATTCAAGATTTATACTCACAGTCCTGTTCATCTGACTGGTCTGGACAGTCCACATGTCCGTCACAGAACTTGCTGCTGCTGATACATTTGCTGCCGTCAAAGCAGGATTCCTCCCCGGTGGGGCAGTCGGGGAGCGGTGTGCAGGAAGAGGCGTTGACGGCGTGGAAACCCCGGCCGCATTTACACGCGTGACCTCCGGGATGGGGCAGGCACAGATGGACACATCCGCCGTTGTTGTTGGAGCAGCTATTAGTTCCTGGGGGAAATGGGTAAAAGAGGAATTACGTAAGACAAGTGAGGAAATCAAAGCTTTTCACACTTAAAATTAAGCATACGAAATACGAAGCATACGTTCTTGGTATTTCCTCAACTGATCTCAACAGGGCTGCCGGGTCACAAACTTTCTAATTTTACAGCTAAACAGCACACTACAAGATGTTTCTGAAAACATTTGAGGTGAGAAATGGGCATTACAGTAACAGCATATTGATTCATATTTGATCAGCACTGCCTAGTTTGACTGTTTGATCGGAGTTGGCGAGTGATTGACAGCTGCTCAGAGACGGCAGGCTCCAGCTCGGCTCTTGATTGCCATGTTGAGTCACATTTCTGTTAATCTTTAATGTCCTATTGTTGGTTAATAGGCTCTCCTGTGTGTTGCGTACATACTGTACAGTTGCTTGTATCATGCAGTATCATGACGTGGGAATAAATATAGCACACATCAGATCATTCATCAGAATGATCCTCCCATGTCATTAACAGTCTGTTTTCTTTATTCACAAATTAGGGCCTCCTGGCTGTGTGTAATTAATATATAATCTGCTTTGGCACTTAGAGTGCCAGACTGAGAACATGTGAAACAGGTGTGTGTTGACATGTGAATGGAGAATTGCTTCTGGATTTGAGCCAATTAATACTTACATTGCTTTGCATTTGTGCAAAGACTTCATATTCACATTTTTCACTTGTGCAGTTTTAGAGTTTTAATATTTATAGAATGAAAGTATCTCGGATTCAGATGCTGCTTTACTTGTTGTGAAGTGTATTCATGTTAGTTATACATGTTATCATCAACAAGAGAACAAACTTCGCTTTGAAACCATCATTTTGCATACATATGCTTTGACTGCAAGCCTGCGTGACAGGTCAAGAGAATAATTAAGAGGGAGTGTTGTGTGTGTGTGTGTGTGTGTGTTGAGCTCAATTCATCATCGCTCTTTCCCACTGCAGCACAGAGTAACAGACCGGGCTCTCCCACAGCTTGCCAAGCCCCATCTCTCTGCAGGTATCACATGGCTCTGCCTTCTATTCAACTATTCAACTCAAACTGAGCCTAAGCGAGTCTTTTCATTCGGCTCCAAGTGTCCGATAACACACTTTCTCTCTTTCTCTCTGCTCCCTGCATTCAGAAACGGAAAGCAAAGTTGAGGTGAAATATAAATGTGCGGATGACGTAATTCCTGACTTCCGACTGGAAAACTGGTTTGGCGGGTTTCTGTTTTCCAAATTAAGCTGTCAGTGTGCTGCATGCCTGTTGGGTAGCGTTACGAAACCCGTGCAGGAATGAATGCGTTATGTAAAGAAGATCTCAGTGTTGACTTTCACCAACACAAACAGTTCGCTTTTAATTCAGCGGAATCTCCACCCGATGCATGTCATGCTTGCATGTTCAACTGGTTGTGAAATTGGTACTGACCACCTGCTATTACAATTGACACTATGGTTGATGGGTTGCTTACAGCATGTTGCGATTCATGCTATTCCTTTTTATTGTCTTAAATACTGGGACGGCATGTCCGGAGAAGCTTTTGTCTCATTTTCTAGAGGGGACTTTCAGCATCCTGACCAGTCTGTTCTCAGCTCTGTGATGTTCTGTGCTGCTATCCAACTTTGTACAGTATTTCGTTCCCTTTATAAACAGCTGTACCAATCACTTGGAACAAGTAAGACACTGAAGTCCAAATGGATGTTACACACGTTTTTAAAGCTGGCCATGTTTTTGCTACTGAAGTATCATTATGTTTTTGCACTTTGAAGCATTTCATTGTGCTTTATGTTATTTGATACTATTGTGTATTGCTCTTGTGTCTCATTGCTCTATTTGAGTCATACCTGCTCGTCTCCCTCTTCACACTCTTTGCATTCCCAGTCTGCTCTGGGATTTTCTACATCCTGTCATGCCTCATCTGCCATCTAGTGGCCATCAGAGAGTCTCATTGGTGTTACTGTTGAGAACACCTGTCTGCGAATCTGCTCCTCATTTCAACAACCTGTTGCAGATTGCAGCCTTATACCAACTCAACCTGCTGTTGAGTAAAAAGCTAGACGCCACCTACCGGACTGACTGTCGTTGCTGTAAGCTTTGACTTCCACCACGTGGGTCTTTGTTTCGAACCACAGTTGGTTAGGCTGGAGACCGTCACTGAACCACAGTTTGGTTACATCTAAAGTTTGGAAACAAACACAAAAAATAAGTAACGATTCTATCAAGCACAAAAAACACTAAACTACTTGAGTTTCTACAGTGCAGAAATCAGAAGCTACTGGATAGGGGGTGGGTAGTGAGGAAACGTGTGTTCATTAGTCAAACTGAATATAAAGATTTGAAAGAAACAATTACAAGTCTGATGGAGAGAAGTGGATGTTTAAAAGATTTATAACAGCACAGATTGCTGGGAAAAGGTTGTCTAAATTATTCATTGTTACATTAGTCAGTGATGTCGTCTGCTGCCTGGAGGGGACATAGACGGATGAAATGAAAGTGAAAGCCAGGATGTACAAGAAATTAAATTCCACGAGCAGGACTGAACAGGTGATTAGATTGGAATAGAGAGAATACACCAAGCCCCGAGACTTCCCCCAAAGACACTGTGGGCAGTGCTTGAAGTGGGCCGGTACTCACAGGTATTCTGTACCGGCACTTCTACATTTTACTCCTTGGGGTACTGTGACTTTTTCTTGCCACTGGCACATCTCACAAGCTGCCAGTACTCTGTTCTGCCCTCTTCATATCAGCTTCTCTGGGCAATTCATATGGTGCCTTCAAATGGGGTCGTGTTTACCGTGTTCACAAGAAGAGTCCATATGAACTCCCCCCTCTTGAGGTATTCACAACCTCATAAGTGGAAAGTTTCTGAAAGCTCAGAGTACACAAGTTGTGACGTGTTTGTTCACCTTGTCCAAAATGGCAGAGGCCATGAAAGTTCATTTTTCGGTACATAATAAGTGAATATATTGTCAGTTTTAGTTGTAAATTGTTTTTCTTCATATTTTTATAATAGGTCCGAGGAAAATGTTGATATTCCCAACTGATTAATATTTTTCCTCTGTCATTATGCCTTTGCATTTACTACATTATGTTACCCACTTGCTAGCTTACTAAATTGTTAGTCTCTGTGGCTTCTAGTCGCCGACATTAACATTAATATTGCCGTTGCTTAACAGAGGTGTTGTCACGACTTAACCACTTGAACGCCAAGCATATTGTGTACACAACTTCCCATGTTATAAACACAACCTCACGAGGCCCCAATAATCTTATGGCGCAGTGCCAGCGTATGATTCAAACATAAAAACAATGCGGAGAGCATCTGGATGAGCAGATGCACAGGAAAAAGAGTGTGTGAACAAGGGTGCTGTAATTTATCGATACGATGTTCACATATTTATTGTTAAATAATTTGTGAACTGTTCCTTATAACTTTTTCATTTGTGAACAAATATAATTAATGAGACATTTAAAAGTTGTCTGAATCGGCTCTTTTGATTTATAGCATATGATTTTACAGGGCAAACATGTCCAGGAGGCTGTGATATGTGTAAATCATAGAATATTTATTTAACTATAGCATGTTTTCTCTAAGCTTTTTGGGCGTTATCTATAGTAATAATAATGGTACGACCAAAATTATGTAAAATAGCATAGTTTTAAGTCAAAAACCTTCAGATTTTCTTGGGGGAGGGGCCTTCAAACCCAATACCTCCTTTCAGAATGTAGGCCTAATAATCATTTGCTGATACCGACCGATACACACGCCAACATGACGTGAATAAGGGGGGTACCGGCATTTATTTTCTTTCCATTACAAGAACTGACTGTGGGTGTTTGAGTCTTCAAAATGAGTATTATTGAAAACTGTGCTGTCCACCTCCCCGCTCCTCCTGTGCTTCCAGCCTTACCTTTGTCCTGGGTGGCCCAGAGGAGGATGTTCTCAATATGTGTGAAGGAGGTGAGCAGACCCGGCCCGGTTTTGAACTGTTTATATCCCGTTCCATCCACTCCAATAGAGCTGATCACATCTTCACCTGGAGAAAAACAGTTACCAGATGGGAAAACACAGGCAGGCAGAAGCAAGACAGCAAAAATATGTTCAAGTGTGTGAGATTTGTGTAACTCCTCACCTGTGTCAGCCCAGTAGATCATGGTTCCTTGATAAGAAAAGACAAGCGAGGTGGGGATGCTCGACTTCCTCCACAGCACTGCTTTGTTGCGGCCGTCCATCCAGGCGCAGTTCACCTCCGTCTGGCTCTTCCCACCTGCCACAACTATTGCTGTGTAGCAAAGTCGTCCCGAGGGGGGGTGCAGTGCAATGGATGTGGTGCCCTGAGAGGACGAACAGGCCAAGTTTACCAGGAAAAGCAAATGACGTTGGTAAAAATGTGTCTTAGGGCGAGCAAGGCAGCTCAAAGAAATGAGGGGTAAAAAGTAAAGAGTCTTGGATCAGAGGTCCTTGTTTTTCCTTTGCTGACATTTATACTATAAATACAACACTAAAGAGAAAGCTAGGAGTAAATCTATGTGTTTTAGTAACTAGTCTTAAGCCTATGTTTACTTACTATTTGCAAAATTGACAATTTTGACAAAGATATTTGGACTGAGGCTGGGTACGGCTGACTAGATTTGTTTGGACGTGTTGATAATACAGAATATACAGTACGTCCTCTAAACATATTTTGATAAATAACCTTAAACCTAGATACTTGAAAAATTACAGCTCAACAATGTTAACTTATCGTCTTTGCCTATTTACATTTTGTAAAAATTACCCCTAAAACATAATATTTTCACTGCAGGAGGCCTTCTGTCATGACAATATCAGACGGTCAACAAGAGTAACAAGTAAGAAGCTGCAGCTGAGACTAGAGGAGTTGTATCCAGAGTAAAAGAGATATGTATGTAGGGAGGAAGGAGTCAAGTAAATGTCAGAGGTAAATGAGATGATGGATGAGCAGAGAAGAGCAAATGTGAGCAGTGAAGCGGAGTCTACTTCACCTGCAGTGATCCCTGCAGCAGTGCGGTGGTGTAGCCTTCGTTGCGGGAGGTCACGTGGAGGTCAGGCCTCGCCGTGCTGCTCCAGTAGAGGTTGGAGGTCACCCAGTCAACTGCCAGAGCCGTCACGGCGCCCTCCTTGTGGGACGGAGAAGTTCAGTTTCCGGAATTCAAATTTCACCAAGAAGTGACCGTTTTTACTGGAGAAATGCTGGCACCCTTTCTTACCTGAAATCAATTTTTAAGATATTTCAAAAATAATAACCTAACCTAAAAATGTTTGATTGAACAGAGCAAATCAAACTAAGAGTGTACATACATATATGCTGTATATATAAATAAAAGAAACCAGAAAATACTGAAGGTCATAAAAAAAAAAAATATATATGCTTTTTGTCAACTACAGTAACTGTCAACGATCGTATTTTATAGCTGGGTTCCATCAAAATTATACATCTATCTCCCTCTATCTATTAGGGTTGTCAATCGATTAAAATATTTAATCACGATTAATTGTGTGATTTTCCATAGTTAATCGTGATTAATCGCAAATTAATCACATCTTTTATCAGTTCAAAATGTACCTTAAATGGAGATTTGTCATGTATCTAATACTTCCTTTATGACAAGCTAGTATGATATGATTGGTGCCAGTGGACTCCTTAGGTTTTCTAGTTTCACATGATGCCATCTTCACTCTAGCTTTAAAACTGAGCTGGTTACAGCCTAAAAATCGCAAGTTGTGTTAAAGCAATTTGTGGCATTAAAACATATTTGCGTTAACACATTAACTTTGACAGCCCTAATATCTATATGACAAAAAAAGCCAGAAAACATGTAAAAACAAACTATTTATAGCCTTAAATGGCACTGTCATTGTCATTGCCATTTATGCCTACCTTCAGCTTTAGGATTTGTCCAGAGGGTATCAGTCCCTGTCTCGACCTGGGGCCGCTCAGCTTCAGCACATCCACAGATCCTTGTCCTGCATCAGCCACATACAGAGAAAGCTCCTGGATGGACGCGTCCAGTCCCGAGGCCTCAGTTACCCCAGGCAGGGCAAGAGCTCGCCCGTTTGGCATCTTTTTCAGAGCGACACCATCACGACGCATGGAGTGCAAGTGAATCTGCAAGTAGTGGGAGGGTGAGGTAAAAAAAGAGGAAAGAACAGGAGAAGAAAAGTGTATTAATCAAAATTGCCTACAAACAGAAATGTGATCTGAGAGTGTTTGGCAGGAGTAAAAGGCTGCAGGTTGTCTGGTCTTTGCACCACAATGAGCCCATTCACCTGATAGACTGTGGTACGAGACAGAAGCATGATGAACGTTGAGTCCACAGGCAGAGAGCAGGTAATCTTGTCCTTGGACAGTAGCAGCCCCTTTGGGCATCGGCAGACTGCCGTAGGCCCCCTCGCCGCAGGAGCTCCCAGCGACCCCAGCGCTCCAGACTTGCCTCTGATCGACGGGGCCAGGAGGCAGAGGTGGGTGCAGGGCAGCAGATCACAGGGGCTGGATATGGCTGGCTGGGATAGGGTATGCATCAGCTGGGGAGAGAGGAAACATATGTATCAACGCTCATAGCTGTGACTTAATAGTGTAGTCCTTGTAGCTCAGAATACTGAAATGAAAAGTTGTATTCCTATCTTCTTAGATATTTATGGTTACAAAACAGTTTTATATATATATATTCATGAATATAAATGTAAAGTAATTAAGCCCTCCAGTTGTTACAACCACAGCATTAGAGGTCAAAGACTCGCCTTCAGTCCAAATGGCTGCCCTGGTCTCTTCAGAAGAACCTTTTGATCTTTGCCCGTGTTCTTGTCAGCTGAGCGGATGGTTCTCTTTTTAGTGTCGGACCAGAAGACTCGGTCATTGAAGACCGCCACAGAGAAAGGGCTCGGTGTCTCGGCTAACTGGAGGATCTAGTGAGAGGAGAAGGGTACAACCACCATCACCGTTCAGCAGCTGACAGTCTACATTCATGACGAAATCAGATTTTCCTCAAACGATGCTAAAAGTTTGCGGGCCGTTCAAATATTTTTCCATCAGTGTGGTGGTGTTAGAGAGAGGTGGACGTAGTCACCGTGACGTCACCCATTGGTTTGTGGACTGCCATTTTGAAGCCTCTAGTTCTGCATTTTGGTCGTCGCCATCCAAAGAGGGTGGAAAGAGGTGAGGCCATGCATCATCAACGCGTCATATCTTTTGGGTGCAACACATGAAATTGAGCCAATCGCAACACGCGACCGCAGCTCCAGTTTCACTGCACATGTGTAATACCCCATACCCCAAGGCCCGTGTCCCAGCCTCTTTCAATAGGCCTTGTCGCCATCTTGGATTTTTGCAACCAGAAGTGACTCGAGAGGGTGGAGCTAAGTACAACTGAACGCTGAATAAGACATTTTTAGGCGACCAAAATGTTACAATTAACTTCCATGAAACGAAAACACACTGTGAAAAGATTAAAGTTTTATGACGAAAACACGGACAACGCTGTGGTAGCGACCTGTCAATCAAAAGTTACCCACAGCTTAAAGCATCCCCTGCTTTATGGTCCATTTGACTCTAAATGGGACCATAATTTACTAAATGAACATCATGCTGTATTGAAGAAGAATCTAGTGATTGTAAACATGAGTTTGTGGTCTCAATGTTAAATGAGGTAATAAATCAAGTGAGAAGTAGGCTCATTTTCTCATAGACTTCTATACAATCAGACTTCTTTTTGCAACCAGAGGAGTCGCCCCCTGCTGGCTATTAGATAGAATGCAGGTTTAAGGCACTTTCGCATTGGCTTCACTTTTCAGACACGGAGGTTGCCGCCTGTGTTTACCTTGACGTTGTCTCCGTCCAGAGAGGACGAGCCGATGCAGCGCAGCTTCTCGTCGGCCCAGTACACCCTGTTGTCCAGGAGATCATAGGCCAGACTGACAGGCCAGCTCAGGCCTCGGCTCACCACCACCTTCCTCTTTGAACCGTCCATCCCAGACCGCTCGATCTGAGGGGTGCTGCCGATCTCTGACCAGAGCATCATCCTGAAAATGTTGATTATGTGATGATGGAAGATATGAGTTTGAGATTATGATTTGATGATATTCTTTTTGTTAGTTTTTAAATGGAAAAAAAGGACTAGCTTACCCTCTGTGTGGCAGCAGGACCAATGAGCTCGGCTGCTCCAGATCTTCACCCAGGACCACAGTGTAGTCCTGTGATCTCACTGTGGTATCGCTGAGCTTCACGGCCAGAATCTGGCCCACCAGTCCATCCACCCAGTACAGGTTCTTACCAACCCAGTCCACAGCGATGAAATCAGACTTCACTCCTGTAACAATATTTAATTTAACAAATCATTTCGTTAAATGGCTCAAATCAAGCACATTCATTCTATTTCCATCATTTTTTTCAAATCTTGTTGACTTACTGAACGACACAGGCAACACCCGGTTACAACTGTAGAGTTCCTGAGACAGCCGTACCTTTGATAAGTGTCCCTTTGCTGTTTGAGTTTGTCATGCCAGCCCAGCGGATGCTCTGGTAGTCGGGGCTCAGCCAGTAAACTCTCTTCTGAGCCCAGTGATAATCCAGGGAGAAGACCGGTCGATTGGCAGAGGACAAACGACGCAAGGTGCCGCTATGGACTCCCTGTAGTAAGAGCTCTGACTGCACCGACGCCAGAAGCAAAGGCTCGTCTAAAGATGGAAACATGACCAGTGAGTTTTTTTTCTGGCTCTGCTCCAGATTGAGTAATGCAGGCCAAACAACACAAATAATTTTGTAAACAAAAATAAGTAAAATGCCTCTTTTTGTCTAGTTTCCCCATATCTGAAGTATACATGCACACAAGCATCAACTACTATATAAAAACTAAAAATGGATGATGCTCCGACATTGAAGATTTTACACATAACATAAGAATGGAACTTGACTTTTCCTTCAAGAAGTAGCGACGGCGTCTAGACCTACAGCACCTTTGGTCTTGCAGCTTTTGTTGTCGGGCTCCAGGTAGAAACCAGGGAGGCAATGACAGACGTAGGACCCACGGGTGTTCAGGCAGGTGTGCTTGCATACGGCATGTGGCACTGCGTTGCACTCGTCAATATCCACACAGGACACAGCACTGGACTGTAGTCTGAAACCTGCAGCACAGTAACAACTCTGCAAAAATGAGGGGAAAAAAGCATTTTTCATGAGCTTGGCGTGCCATTCATGTGCAAATAAATTGAAAATGTGCCATTCCATGACAGCCTACTGAGGTTAAGTTTGGGACAAAACAGTGCCAACAGCCTTGGACAGAAGAACAATCACATCGGCTCTGTACTGACCGGTCCGTTTGGGGTGCTGACACAGTGGTGTTCACACCGCGGCGCTGACGGGCTTGAGCAGTTGCGTTGAGCGCATCCCGCGCCCTCGTCTGATCTGTCGGCACAGTTGGTGAAGCCGTTGCACACCAGGCGGGGGTCCATGCACTCGCTGCTGCCGCACTGGTAAAGGTGAGAGGGGCATTTTTTCTTGCTGCCTGTGAAAGCAGAATTCAAATTAGGGCTGTCAAAGTTAACGCGATAATGCTAAGTTAAAACAAATTTGTTTCAACGCCACTAATTTCTTTAATACAATCTATCTTTTGCAGGTTGTAGCAGGCTCATTTTGGTGAGGAAAAAATTGTCATGGCCATTTTCAAAAGGGGTCCCTTGACCTCTGACCTCAAGATGTGAATGAAAATGGGTTCCCACGAGTCTCCCCTTTACAGACATGCCCACTTTATGATAATCACATGCAGTTTTCAGGCAAGTCATAGTTAGCACAGTGACAGCTGTTGTTGCCTGTTGGGCTTGAGTTTGCCATGTTATGATTTGAGCATATTTTTTTATGCTAAATGCAGTACCTGTGAGGGTTTCTGGACAGTATTTATAATTTTTTGTGTTGTTAATTGATTTCCAATAATAAATATATACATAGATTAGCAAAAAAACGGCATATTTGCCCACACCATGTAGGTTATAAATGGGTCATTTTTTATGGGGCATATCAACTCATAAAAAAGACATCGCAGATTTCAAATTAATGTAATTTTGAAAATGCTTAGATTATCCTTGTATAACTAGTCCCAATAGGCCTGAATGCACTCAGTGATAACAACAAAAGTGTCTGAAGCAGGGAATAAACCTGACCGAGTCAGGAGCCACTCACATTTGTCCTCGTCCACGCCGTTGTGGCAGTCCTTCTTCCCGTCACACCTCCATGACTGAGGGATGCATTGATCGCTGTCTCCACACTGCCACTGGTATTCCATGCACTTCGCTGGTGACGACATGCAGTTCTGGATACAAATGATGAGACAGAGTTTCAACCACTGCTTACCAAACTCTCTCAAAAAAAGCATTCCCTTCATCCTCTTGTCTGCCAAGCAAAGCTCCAGAATGTGTCAATTCATGCCTCTACCTATTAATACTTCAATTTTAATTAATTTTTATATAGCATCAATTCATAACAGAAGTTATCTCGAGACGGTTTTCATATAAAGCCGGTTTATACCGTATAATTTAGAGACCCAACACAACAAGAGATCCCCCAAGAGCATGCATTGCTATGTGCCAGTGGCAAGAACAAAAACTCCCCTTTAGCGGGTAGAAACCTTGGGCAGAACGGCTCTGGGTGGGCGGCCATCTGCCTCGACCGGCTGGGTTTTGAGAGAGAGAGAGGGAGAGGGAGAGAGCGAGAGAGCCCCAAATGTGGTGCCTTACTTTCTCGTCTGACCCGTCTTTGCAGTCGTCTTCGCCGTCACAGAGCCACTCTTTCTGCAGGCACTCGTGGCTGTGCGGGCATCGGAGCTGTGTCGGGCAGCGCGGGGGTCTTGTGCAATGCGCCTCATCAGAGCGGTCGCTGCAGTCGGCGTAGCCATCACACCTCAGGGCCTCGGACACGCACTGACCGCTAAGACAGCGATACTGGTCGATCGCACAGGCCACCAAACCTGGGAAGGAGTAAACAGAAATGCGGATATCATCTGATGTTTGTAGACTTAACACATTTTACATAAGATTGTTGGTTTGATCCAAGTTTTCTATATGTGGACATCACCTACCACACTTTTCTTCATCTGACCCGTCAGCGCAGTCTCTCTCTCCATCACACAGGAAGGTCTCTGGGATGCAGCGAGTGTTGTTGTCACAGCGCTGATGGCAGCCCTCCATCCGTCTTGAACAGTCCAGTTCATCGGACCGGTCTTGACAGTCGTACTGCCCGTCGCACACCTTCTCCGGCTGGATGCATCTGTTCCCGTGAGCACACCGGAACTCATCTGGGAAAGAGAAAAGAGACTCCTCAAAGACAAATCAATTGCATTTAGAGCATCCATTTTTTATATTTATCACTAACTGATTTAAAAAACTATCCAGTTCCAAAATGATTTTCCATTTACTGTTCTAAACAGCCTAGTGGTTTCCTGATTAAATCTAGCTCCCAACTAAAAAGAAATTCAATTTCAAAATCCATTTCAACTCAAAACTACATCAACAATAAATCCAAAGAAAAGGCCGTTAGTGGTGTCTACAGTATGACTATCTAGATGTTCCCATGTAAATGAAAAAGCAGATCGAGCGGATTGCTTTGAGCTGCTTTTTACCAGCTCAATGCATATAACAAACCTGCTTTGCACTGAGCCGCACATCCCTCCTCGTCTGATCCATCCTGGCAGTCCCTCTCTCCGTCACACACGTGGCTGAACATAACACACTCCAGGCCATCTTTACACGGCTTGAAACCTTTGCGGCACCTCAGTGGAGCTGAACTGGCACTAGGCACATTGTTGGAGGCTTGGCAGAAAGAAAATGATGCATTTAATGCGTTATGAAGACACCCAGCGTAGATTTTGATTAACAAATACAGAAGTTTTGCAAGCTTGATAGATTTAGGTGTGTTCAGTTATGTTTTACACAGCAAGTACATCAAGTATGAGAAACAAAAGTAGTGTGTATCACCCAGCAGGGATTACACCTGCTGACTGGGATCAATAAAAATGTTCTTGCAGTGCATCTGCTGCTTCTACACATTATCTTTATACTGTATTTTTTCTTGTTGGCTTACAGGGAGCAATACGATCTGCTGATCGACACTGCATCTCATCTGAGCCGTCGGGGCAGTGGGCACGACCGTCGCACACGTCCATCTTGGGGACGCACATCCTCCGGTCGCTGCATAAGAAGTCACCTGATGTGCAGGAGGAAAAGGTGTCAATTTAAGGAGCAGTGAGGAGTCAATATACCAGTGGAGGTTTTGCGAAAAAGAGCCGCCCACAGGGAAGTATCTTCATGGTGAAAGAGTATTCAAACTAAAGCACTTCCACGGTGAGCCCATGCCATCATTAGTTTGCGGAAACTATTGCCTCCTTTGGCTCATGGTCATCGCTGGACTCAGACTTACCTGGATTTTTGCATTGAACATAACAGTTATTTTCATCAGATCCATCAGGGCAGTCTCTTTGTCCATCACACAGCTGGTTTGGAGAGATACACACTGATGAACCGGGACAGAGAACTGAAGGAGTGATGCAAGTTGATGCCGGAGGGAGAACTGGAGACTCTGTAGTTGCAGCAGTAACAAGGTCTGGAAAGGAGAAAACTCAGTGTTAAAATCAAAAGTTGTAGCACACACTGGCAGGATTGTTGGCAAGCTAAACTTAAAGGGATAGTTTGCATTAGCCTCATCACCAGTGGAGGAATATTTAAAAAACGGATCTGAAGACTTACCGCAGCCCACCTCGTCCGTGCCATCCAGGCAGTCTCTCTCTCCATCGCACAGGAATTTCTTTGGGATGCAGCGCTTGCCGTCGGCGCAGCGATGCTCACAGCTCTTGGTTGGTTTCCAGCAGTCCAGTTCGTCAGACTGGTCCCGACACTGGGACTTGCCGTCACACACCTCGGCCTCGGGGATGCACATCTTCCCGTGGGAGCACTGAAACTCACCTGGGGTGGAGTACAAATATAACGTATGACTAGTTGAATAAAGAGCTATTCTTCAAAGTGCTTGTTTACATTATATTGTGCTCAACTGACATTTCCTCTTATGATTTTATTGATTAGTTTAGTGATGTGTTAAGATAGCCTTTTCCTCAGTATTGAGGGTACAGCAAATTATTAATGTCTGCATAATGCATTAAAATAACATTAATTTTATGTCACAGTTTAAAAAAAAAAGATATAGTTCAACGGCATCGACCAGATTTAATTAAAACTTCAAACGTTTAAAGTGATACAACCTTGCTTGCAGGTTTCTGAGCATCCCTGTTCATCAGATCCATCCCTACAGTCATTCTCTCCATCACATACGTGGCTGTATAAAACACACTCTGTTCCGTCATTACATGGCTTTGAGCCCATGCGACACTTCAGGACGTTTGCTGGAGCTGCAGGCGGAGCTGCAGGAGTGGCTGAGCTCGCACAGTCGACCTCATCTGAGCCATCGTGGCAATGAGAGCGGCCGTCACAAACCAGACTCTTGGAGACACAGCTCCGGCGGTCTTTGCAGCGGAAGTCAGCTATGGAGGGTAAAAGAATATTCAAAGACAAGAGTGTAATTGTATCAGATTTGTACTGCATACTTAAAATTCACAGAATAAGGTTTGAGATTGTCATGTTGGTTCACACCACTACTTGTCCACAGTGACGCATTTGTTGGAAACACAATGTCAAAGAACCAAATATAATGACTTACTCTTGTAAGGGCATTTTCTCACACAGTTCTCATCAGATCCATCAGGGCAGTCTTTCTTTCCATCACATAGCTGTTTTGGTTTGATGCATAAAGAAGAACCTGGACACAGAACTGAAGGACTGGTGCAGGATGGCTGGGTGGGAGGCTGAGTAAACGGCTCGACAGGTGCAGGAGACTCATTTAAGTGGACATTTTCTGTAGCAGTGGTAGGGGCATTCTCTGCGGCATCTAAAAATGTAACACAACAGTAAATTAAAGTTTAAAGTTTGATTTTAAAAACACAAAAATATCATCTGCCATATGATTACATTAGTAACAATCACCATGAACATAAGCCTAAAGTCCAAGATTTCTAGTAGTTATTAGCCACTGGTATATTGCCATTTCTGAACTTTGATTCGTAGAAATAGTCTTACTTATTTGTACTAACCTCTCAAACTGATACATACATTTAAAAGATAGCTGTATCAACCTTAATATATCTTCAATTCAAATTAATATAGCTACTTAAATGGAAAACGTTGCCAGGCAGGTTTAAGTATGAAACAATACGACTTCTAAAGACACACTTCAACAAAAACTCACCGCATCCTTCTTCATCTGATCCGTCCCGGCAGTCTCTCTCTCCATCACAAACGTGACTGAAGAGAACACATTCTGTCCCATCTCGACACAGTCTGGAGCCCATGCGACACTTCAGGACGTTCGCTTGAGCTGCAGGCGGAGCTGAGCTCGCACAGTTGACCTCATCTGAGCCATCGTGGCAATGAGAGCGGCCGTCACAAACCAGGCTCTTTGAGACGCAGCTCCTACGGTCTGTGCAGCGGAAGTCAGCTATGGATGGTAAAAGAATATTCAAAGACGTGAGTGGAATTGTACCAGATTTGCTGAGTATGCTTCATATTTACATAATAAGTACCGACGCATTTGTTGGAAACCCAATTTCAAAGAAACAAATATAATGACTTCATGACTTACTCTTGTAAGGGCATCTTCTCACACAGTTCTCATCAGATCCATCAGGGCAGTCTTTCTTTCCATCACATAGCTGTTTGGGGTTGATGCACAAAGAAGAACCTGGACACAGAACTGAAGGACTGGTGCAGGATGGCTGGGTGGGAGGCTGAGTAAAAGGCTCAACAGGTTCAGGAGACTCATTTAAGTGGACATTTTCTGTAGCAGTAGTTGGGGCATTCTCTGCGGCATCTAAAAATTGAACACAACAGTAAATTAAAGTTTAAAGTTTGATTTTAAATACACAAAAATATCATCGCCATATGATTACATAAGTGATATTCACCATGAACATAAGCCTAAGGTCCGATATTTCTAGTAGTTATAAGCCACTGGTATATTGCCATTTCTGAACTGTGATTCGTAGCAATAGTCTTACTTATTTGTACTAACCTCTCAAACTGATACATACATTTAAAAGATAGCTGTATCAACCTTAATATATCTTCAATTCAAATTAATATAGCTACTTAAATGGAAAACGTTGCCAGGCAGGTTTAAGTATGAAACAATACGACTTCTAAAAGACACACTTCAACTAAAACTCACCGCATCCTTCTTCATCTGATCCGTCCCGGCAGTCTCTCTCTCCGTCACACACGTGACTAAAGAGGACACATTCTGTCCCATCTCGACACAGTCTGGAGCCCATGCGACACTTCAGGACGTTTGCTGGAGCTACAGGCGGAGCTGCGCTCGCACAGTCGACCTCATCTGAGCCATCGTGGCAATGAGAGCGGCCATCACAAACCAGGCTCTTTGAGATGCAGCTCCTACGGTCTGTGCAGCGGAAGTCAGCTATGGAGGGGAAACAAATATTCAAAGACGTGAGTGGAATTGTATCTGATTTGCTGAGTATGCTTCACATTTACATAATAAGTACCGACGCATTTGTTGGAAACACAATTTCAAAGAACCAAATATAATGACTTACTCTTGTAAGGGCATCTTCTCACACAGTTCTCATCAGATCCATCAGGGCAGTCTTTCTTTCCATCACATAGCTGTTTTGGGCTGATGCATAAAGAAGAACCTGGACACAGTACTGAAGGACTGGTGCAGGATGGCTGGGTGGGAGGCTGAGTAAATGGCTCGACGGGTGCAGGAGACTCATTTACGTGGACATTTTCTGGAAGAATGGGAGCGACGGCGTTTGCAACATCTAGAAATATGACACCAAGAACCAGTTGAAGAAGTTTCATAGCAAACATCAGGATAGTGTCAAATTCTTATGTTATCAGAAACAGCAAAGTGTGCTTCTCTACAAGGCACTTTTACCACATCTTTCTTCGTCCGACCCGTCCCGGCAGTCTCTCTCTCCATCACAAACGTGACTGAAGACGACACATTCTGTCCCATCTTGACACAGTCTGGAGCCCATGCGACACTTCAGGACGTTCGCTCGAGCTGCACGAAGAGTTGCACTCGGACAGTCGACCTCATCTGAGCCATCGTGGCAATTAGAGCGGCCGTCACAAACCAGGCTCTCGGAGATGCAGCTCCTGCGGTCGTTGCAGCGGAAGTCGTCTGGACGAAAATTTAGGTAAAGCAAATTAAAAAAGGTGCAATGTGTAAGATATTGCCATACATTTAGTTTAAAATTTTCAAAAAAATTACAATATCAACAGAATGTGAAGAGGTTACAGTGTTGATGTTATGTCAAACACGTCCATGTGTTGTGTTGCAAAGATATGTATTGAAATGAGCATGCCAGCCTGTCCTCATGAGAGGTTCGAAGAAGTAGAGCTGCCCCGATGGCTTGTCATGTTGAAGGTACAGGATCTATGTGTCTGTTTATTGGATTAAATTCAAAGTGGCAGGAACGAGAAAACGACTTGTATTTTCGCTTCATCCTTACCGCCACCAGGAGACCACTTTGCCTGGAGGAGGGCGGGTTGATGGCAGCTCAGGGAGATGGGCCTTCAGCAGCTAGCTGTAGCAACTACCAAACAGTCTGCGAACACCCCAGCGCCGGGAGTCAAAGCGGGTTGCCACTGGGTAACAGCTGCAACAGAAAATTTGCTGATCCGGCGTTGAGTCCGGCCAGTCTCCTGGAGATCAGACACCTGGGCGCTGGGGTTTGCATTGGCTTAGTTTGCATTGGCTTAATTTGTGTTATTACAGCTCTGCTAACTGAAGGTCCATCTCCAAGAGCTTTTGACCAGAGTTTCAGCGGTTTGGTTGAATTTTGCATATTCTTGCCCTGCTGTTCGTTGGCTTTTTTTTGTATTGTATGGACCCAGTATAGAGGTGAAATGCTGCCCTCTATTTCTTTGGAGCATCTTACACACTGCACCTTTAAGCTCCCCAAGTTCCAGGACACTTTCCAGGAAAGAATCCATTTTCAAAACAACATTTGAGACCAGGGAAATGCCTGACATTTGGGATTAGGAGAACACACAAACTCCACAGTCAAAGCTTACTTTTAGAGGGACATCTTTTCACGCAGTTTTCTTCATCGAAGCCATCAGGACAGTCGTTACGCCCGTTGCAAAACTGGTCCGGAGAAATGCAGAGCTGAGCAGCAGAACGGGGACAGAGCACAGAGGGGCTGCTGCAGTCCGGCACAGTCGGAACAGGGGCTTTGGTAGCAGGTGGCATTTCTTTTGATGGATACATATTTGGTTTTGGTGTTCCCATGGTCTGTTCTGTGGCATCTTGAAGACACAGTAGTAATCACATAGCAAAGTTAAACCAAAAAGTTAAGTTTAATATGATACTACATAGCCCCAAACTTAACTGGAAATGTCCAATTAATTAATCAAATAAAGATGTCTTTTATCATAAGAACAAAAATAGATTGCATCAGTATCTTCACTTTTTCCAATAAGTGAGTTTACATCTTGGGGAAACTCACCACATCCCTGTTCATCTGATCCATCCCGACAGTCCCTTTCCCCATCACACACGTGGCTGTATAAAACACACTCTGTGCCGTCTTTGCATGGCTTTGAGCCCGTGCGACACTTCAGGACATTTGCCCGAGCAGCAGGAGAAGCGACGGTCGGACAGTCGACCTCATCTGAGCCATCACGACAGTGAGAACGACCGTCACAAACCAGATTCCTGGAGATGCAACCCCTACTGTCCTGGCACTTGAAATCCTCTAAGATTGGAAATTAAGGTGGAGAAGAAAAGATTACTAGAAATTCTAAAAGCTGGGAAACTCAGTCAAGTCAGTGGTGAATGTGTTTACTATTCACATGGTTTTAGAGGTACATTACCTGTTCCAACAAATATGTAAAAGTCATATTGATACTTTACCTTTAGATGGACATGTGGTTACACAAAAGTCCTCATCGTCTCCATCAGGGCAGTCCTTTTTCCCGTCACACAGCTGGGCTTGTGAGAGGCAGACTGATGTGGGTCTGCACAGCACAGAGGGCTTACTGCAGACTGGAGTATCTTGCACTATGGAAAGTCAAGGAATAGAGAAAATTAAGAAGAATGTCAGTAAAAATATGTTACTTCTATATAAATGTACCATAAACTGCTGTAAGACAATAATGATCAACCTTTAGCTGAATCAGAGAAGCTTTTCTATGCGTTTCTAAAACTTTTGCTGTTAACTGGTGCAACTGTGCAGCTGACATGAGCTATGATGGCCACCACAGATTGACAGAAAAACTAAGCACCACAAACAGAAAAATACTACTCAAACCAAAACCAGGCAAATTCAGGAAAAGCAACATAATGTTGAATAAATAAAATTGTGTTTTCTCTGTAACTTAGATTAACTTGGTCTGACCTGCGCCGACTTCCCTGAGTGCAGCAATCACACTGAGCACGTGACCTGTCACAGTCATGTGCTGGACGGGGCTCCCATCACGCCGGTCCCACAGGGTCATGACATCATCAGAGAGGGACAACAGGAAGGGCTCAAAGGCGGCGATGATGGAGCCCGAAATGTTCCATCTTCTGCCAGCTCGGTGGCTTCTTTCCTGCAGCAAGCTCATCGTTGTCAAACCTGTAAAAGGTGCCCAAAACGCATTCAACAGTCCTGTACTGTGGAAATATTTACTCTGAAGTGTGTATAAGTTGGGAAATTAAGTCTGATACACCATCCGACATCACCAGATTCAAAGTTCTTGATTGTTTGAGCCAAATTAACAATTGTGATAAACTGCCTAACCCCAGTAGTGACTCAAAGCTTTATTTGTTACGGTCCCTAAACTGAATCAAAGACTCTGGACACACTGCCAGCTCTTATTGCTACAGCAGCACAGCAAATTTAGTCACTTGATCATTTTTATGTGGATAAAATTTGAATATAAAAAAGGGCACAATTAAAGGGTGCAAGTCCTCTTTTTAAAGGTAGGCTACTGGGACACCAGTTAATCAGATGTAGCTGGTGCATGCACTACAGTGTTGCAAAAACAGACCTTGAAAACAACACTTTCTTGTTCTTGTAGAAGTTAAAAGTTACTCTCTAGGAAGATGACCAATATCTTGTTTCATAATGCGCATCTTCTAAAACACTACTTTATTTCAGTTCTTTGCAAATGCTTCAAGCTCTTAAGGTACGTGTCCACAGGCTCCATCCTTTCCATTCTTCCCATTCATTGTCTATGTAAGCAGGCGTGCAATGCATTCTGGTAGCGGGGTGGCACGATTCGAGAGACGGGGAATCACGTTGGCTGCTCCTCATTTGCATAAAGTTGAGGTCTATGCTGCTCTACGCGACTCACCGCCTCTGGAAACTCCCGAGAAACTTTTAAACTAAGCGTTGTCGTTCCAAAGTAAAGACAGATTCAGCAACTGCACGGCTTATTTCTCGCATAAAATGTTTTCAGAAACACATTTCGGGGAACTATTTTCATGATATAACAGAAGAAAGTTTCCAAACGAGTCGCCATGTATGTTCCAGTTTGAAAGCTGGGAGCAGCAGCCCATGAGGGAAAGTGTTCGTCCGATCAGGTGCCTTGTGTCTAGTGGCTGCCCATCAAGCGTCCAATGCTGGGAAGCGAGGCTATCCCTCGCGATAAAAAAAACACCCCTGTGGACACGTACCATTACAGTTGAGTCACAGCTGGAGAGACATTTGAGCAACAATATTTTATCACTCTGACAAACCTGCTTTTTTTGAGTTCCAGAGCAGAATATTAGCCCTGAGGTCGTAGGCGATGTTCCCCTGGACTCCTCCTGCTAACTGCAGCAGCTCTTTGGCTACGCCTCCCATCATGCTCATGGTGAGGACTCGATCTTCCTCCAGCCAGATGATGCCCCCCCTGAGCCAGTCCAGGTACAGGTCTCGGATCTCCTTTTTGGTGTGGTACAGTTGTTTTGGATATTGATTGTCGGCTGTGGTGGTGCCGATGCTGTGTTGGTCGCAGGACACCCAGTAAACGTTCCCTCTCCTTTGGTCTATTTTTATCAGACAAACTAAAAAGAGGGGAAAAAAGACACGACTCAATAAAAAGTATGCAGAAAGCTGTAATGGGACCAAGTAGCCAGTTGGTTCATGTTTTATACTTAATTGACTATCAAGTACGGATCAAACAAAAAATATTTTTACCAAGCAATTTTTTAAAATAATTTATCAGTTCCACTACGATAGCAACATCAGTTACCCATGTCTGTACAAGCAAACTCAAAGCATTAACCTGGCAAAGGTGTTGGGACCACCTCAGTCACGACCTGGGTTAGACTGGTGCGTTGGATATGACCGGTTTGGTTAGCCCAGTACAGCCAGTCTCTGTACCAGTCCACATCAAATGACAGGATGCTGTCGTCGGTGGTAAACAGCTGGATTTTAGTGGACTCTCTGCCTCGAAACTCCAGCATGTTGATGCTGCTGATGGTAGCGTATATAAACCTTGGATCTGTGGGACAAAAAAGATGAAAACATTTTCATGAATCTGGCAGGATTAGACACCATTTATTTTGCTTGTCTTCTACCAAAAGCGCAAAGTTATGGTAAACCTACATTCACATTTCCCATCAGGCAACAGCACTTTGGAGTTTGGACAAGCGCAGGTGAATCCAACAGGGTTGCCTTTAGTCAGCTGGCAGAGCTCACATGGAGTCTTTGCACATGCAGAAGAACCTGATTGATGACAACAAAACGAGTAATTTTGATATGTGAGTACTATTATTAGGGAAAAGAAAAAAAGTGAAGATAATTAATTTATATTTTCATGCATTTTGCCACCAAAATCTCAAGTTTTTGACAAGCCACAACTCCGTTTCCCTGGCAGCACCTGAGGGTTTGCCAATACCTGGATCAATCATTACCATCCCATAAAACTGGGTACTAATGAGGACCATAACTTCAAACATCACTGGAAATTCAGAGGTAGAAACACTGGAATTAAAAAGCATATTGCATTACCATTAAATCCATTGTTCCAATACGTACCTTGAGGCTGCTGCAGCTCGTGGTAAACAGCCAATATCGGCATTGTGGCTTTCCAGATGAACTGCTTCTGGTTCGGTTGGTTCCGAGGAACCTGCCACAGGCCTTTGTCATCCACCCAGTAGAACGAACTTCCAAACGCAGCCAGGCTGAGAGCCGGTCTCCTGTTGAACAGTCCTGTGAAGGAGTAACGGCCAGTCCCGTCCAGCTTCACCGTCTCTATTGACTGAATAAAAGAAGTTCATGTTCACTGGATACGAAGGATAACAAGAATCTGGCGATATGATACAGGTAGTGTAAGCATGGCGATATATTGCGATTTTTAAAAAAAAATCTAATTTTAGGTAACTCATAATGTAAAAAGAACACACCACCATATGCATACAATTGGAATAAAAAAAAAAAAAACTTTTATGCAATCAGAACAGTGGGACCTGCATTTGCAAACTATTGTTTATGTAAACTATTAATTAAAAATCAATAGTGTTTTTGAGAATCGATACATAATATTGCGATATTAAAGTGCATCCATATTTTCAACCAAACTTTAACATTGTTTAGGTTATGGTATTATATTAGCTTATCATGACAATGAAGTGAAGCAATTTCTCCAATCTATATTCTATTCATTCATTACCTTAGAATTAAATGACACAGACAGGATTTTTTTTTAAATACTGGGTCATGACATAAAACCTCAAAAATGTTGACAAGACGCCAAAATTATGTAATTGTCATTTAAAAAAAAAAAGATTTTTAATATTCTACTCATTAATTTGCTGTTCAGCACTGTCTATAGATACTACTCTCCAACATGAACGTTTATTAATGTTGAAAAATAAAAATTCCACACTGCCAGAAAAAAAGGGTGAAGAAACACTAAAATCATGTACTAAGTATCAACTTAAATATATTGAGTCTAAAAATATTGGAATATGGCTACTATGGCAAGTTTGAAATTAAGAAATTAGCAATTACTAAATAACAAATTTAATGATGGCTGAATTCTATTTAGTTGCTTCAAGGTCCTGGTATACCTGGTATGGCTTCCTGGGACACTTGAAAAGAACGGCGCCATCGCTAATGTTAATAGTAACACTCGTGCTTTTCCCACTATGACAAAGCAATCTGTCTGCTGTGAAAAAGGCCTACTATGCAGCATAATTCTGTATATCTAAAACATTATATAATGCATTTAACTCAAATACTCCAGTGTGTGTATCTGTGTTTCTTTCCTGAACTCACCTTCTTATAGTCGCTGATCCAGTAGAGCCTCCTGGCAGCTACGTCAGCAGTGAGGCTGTGGGCCGACTGAGCAGTGAGCACCGTCAGAGTGCTTCTTTCTGACCTGTCCATCCACGACTTCTCCATCGTCACTCTGTCACCGTGGCCGCCGTCGATCCAGAACATCAAGCTGGGAGGCGGAGAGCGGGGAATTTAAATAAGCAAGACCCAGAGTACCATCATCTCTTAGGGGTTCATTCTTGATGGCTGTTATTTTCACGTGTGCTATGTACGTAACATTTCTCATTTCAATGCTGCTCAATTTTCCAGGTTCCCTACGCTGTGGGAAAATAAAAGTGGATTCACTGAGAGTTGGATTATCATTTAATAACATTAAAATATTTCACACACCTTTCCACAGGTACAAGCACCAACTCTGATGGGCTGATGTTTTTGCTCAGCAGTGTAGTGTAACTTTTCCCAACAGCTGCCTGCATGTAGATTGACTCGGTCTTCAGGTTGGTCCAGAACAGGTTTCCATTCAGCCAATCACAAGCTAGACCCTTGATTCCAGGCTCGCCTGTTAAAATACAAATAAAAAAAATCAGATATCAAATCAATCGTAAAGTTCCAACAAGATTTATAACCAGACATTTTGAATCTGAATTATTTATGTTTCTCTTATAGCTCCACTTTATGATTTAATAAGCCTAATAAACGTTTTAATTTTATGACATGAAAATCCCAACATGAAAGTCTGACATCCAAATGTTGCAGTCAAGTCTAAGGTGAGACATGGGATGACAATTTGAGAGAGGAGCGCAAGTTATTTGTCACTTGGCTCTGAAATGTTATGAAGCAGCCAACTGATCTATGGTTCCCAAACGGTGGTTTGTGAGCCCCTCAACGGGATGTGTGATGGCAGTCTATCCAGTTAACCATCTCTCACCTTAAGTCACTTAATACAACAAATTAACAGTATATACATTTTTCTTTTTTTTTTTAAATAGATTGCAGCTGTAATCACCATAACACCTTTAAAAACACACAAAAACAACATAATATTGGGTCAACTAACCAGTATAGATGGTCCAGCTGTGCTGTCCATCACTTTTGTAAATGCTGCCGTGGCTGTCAGCCCAGTAGTACCAGCCTCGGGCAACGTCAAACGTCAAGGCCACCGGGTCGAGCACTGGAGAGTGGATCGCTACAAACTGCTGAGACTTCACATTTAACAGCCCGAGTGAGTTCCTCTGCATGATTAGCAGCCTGGTGGCATTACCTGCACGCATGTATAGATTCAGAAAGAAGGGCGCAGTTAGTGTGGATATATTTGGACTGGAGTCACTCCCTGTTAGTTCAACATCCCTCAATAACTTAGGGATACTGACGATAAGTGTGTAGGAAGTAACAAAGTTAAAAACATTCACAAAAGCATATATACGATATTTGGACAGAAAAAAAGAATCCTGATGCAACACTTCCTATTTGCCAATTTTATCATCCTTTTATCACTAACATTTCAGGAGACAATCTATTTTGATGTAACCTCCTCGACTGCTCGTATCACAAGGTCCGTCTTTGATCTTTTTCAACTTTTCTTTCTTGCTTTTGTCATGAGGCTCAGCTGCATCAAAGTGGCCCATTATTACATCACCTATCTTTTGTCCAAGTTTTGTCCAAGTGTGTCCAGAGTATAGGTTCACATCATACCATTAAGCTGATGACTAGCTCACACTAACCAGCATTAGATTTGTACTTGTGTTATCTCTGGCTCAAGATGCGATGAAAAGTTGGTACCAAATAAGGTCGAAGGGGCCACGACACATGCATGTTGATTATGTGCATATCCCACCTCATTACCATTCTCTTATAAAACATCTTTTTATCCATCATTCTCTTTTACTTATCTATTTAGTTTTAATCTTGCCTTAATTTAATGTGCAGCCTGACTGCCAGCCACCCCCACCCCCTCTCAAGCACACACACTGTACACAGTCACACACCTTGATATTGATCTTTGCCCAGTTGAGTCGTTTTTTGTTTTTGTTTTCTTTATTGACATCTTTTTTTCTTTATTCATTTTTTTTTTTATCCGGTTTTATTTTATTTAGTTTTTATTCATATTTAATTTTATTTAATTTGTTATAAGAACAGAAAAAAAACAAAAAACGACTCAACTGGCCGAGCATAGGCTACTACTGCTACTAATACCTCATTACCTGTAGCTAGACATGTGGAACCGCCATTCAGTTTGAAGCCTTCTCTGCAGTGGCAATAGTAGGATCCGACGGTGTTGGTGCAGTGATGCATACAGGGGGCAGAGGGTTGGGCACATTCATCCACATCTGAGGGGAGAGATGCAAAAGGAAGCTTCTTCTTAAAACTCAGCAATCTTTTTGCAGGGCCACTCCAGACTGTATAGGTCTATTTTGTTTTTAGTCGGCTTTCCGTATATTGAAAATGAATAGTGTGTTGCCTCACACACCTTCGCAGACTGCTCCATTGGGAGAGAGCTTGTATCCAACAGGACAGGTGCACAGAGC
This sequence comes from Sebastes umbrosus, assembly GCF_015220745.1. Lineage (NCBI taxonomy): Eukaryota > Metazoa > Chordata > Actinopteri > Perciformes > Sebastidae > Sebastes > Sebastes umbrosus. Next base: position 16,498,279 of record NC_051287.1, read on the forward strand.
TCCCCAGGGTTCATCGACGCACACGTGGCTACAGCCACCGTTGTTCATATTGCAAATACGACCTGCAGGAGGGGGGGCTCAGCATTTCAAAAATCCATGTACCACAAGCATGTTAAAAACATCACATTGACAACCAACAGTTTTGGTAAAGATTAGTTTGTAGTTTCCGGTTAATCTGTTCCAAACCTACCGCAGGTTATTGGCTCATCGCTACCATCTGAGCAGTGAATCGTCCCGTCGCACCTCTCTTTAGCACTCAGACACGTCCCCTCAGGACACCGTATGCTGTCCTCACCACACAGACCTGTAAGGGAACAGACAGTGAGTATGTTTCTCATACCTACCCTGAGTTAGGGGCCACCTGGTTGTATCTGATACTGTTAACCGTTCTTAACACACACTCATCCATTCTGACCATGTTCACTCTGCCTCTATGGACATGTCTGGATAATTAATTGAATGATAATGTGGTCATCACCTTGATATATCAAATCTGCATTCAAATTGGCAAAATGACATTTGTTTTTACATGACATTACGTTCAACATCAGTGTGATTATTTGTGTATGTGATTTTGCAGATACAAACCATAGTGATAAAATTCAAGGTTATTTGTCATTCCAACTGTGAAAAATACAACAAAATTCATTTTCAATTCAGGACTAGGGTGTAAAAAACCCAACAAAATATTGAGTATGCTCAATTAAAAATGTATAACAGTGAATAAAGAGACCATACTGTGCAGCTCTATGATCTTTTATTTACAGATCAATTTCTCTCTGGAATAATTTGCCTCAAAGTCTCTGCTGTATTGTTAGTAAATCAGCGTTCAAAAGGAAATTCAACTGCAATCGGTTTGGTGTGGTGGTGTCTTTATGTTTGTTTTGTTTGGTATGCCATATCATATCATATCTTTAAAGTGTTATCTGTAACTAGTTATTTCTAAGGGTTTTATTCTTGCATTTGTATTTTGTATGGTATTTAAATGTGTTTGTATGTGCTTAATGTTGACCCCAGGAAGATTAGCTGGTTGCTATGGCACAACTAGTGGGGATCCTTAATAAGAATCAAATCTTCATTTAAAATGACTGTACCGATTGATTGATTAAAAAGGGTTACTTCACCCATATTTCAAAAGGCCTGGTGGTATGGAGTTATGCAAATATGAGATATTGATTTAAGCAACAAAAAAAAAAAAAAGAAATACCTTAATTTGTTTGAATAGTTTTTAGTTTAGATTCAGTTTTTTTTTTTTATTTGTTTTATTCCAAAATGTATTTGGCAAAGCAAATTAGCATATAAAACATATATTGTTGAAGACCAGGCTGGACTGAAGACATCCCAAAAAATGAGTTATCCTGAAATCTGGAAAAATAAAAATCACAACTATCTACATTGTTACAGTAAAGTAGGTAAAAGAGATGAATAAGAAAATAAAAGTTTTTGTAATTTGGGTAAACCAGCCACTCTATAGTGCCCTGCAGTCCAACAGACTGAAACTCCATGTCCTGCAACTACCGCTTTCACCCCTCCATCTCTCTCACCACAGCCCTCTTCATCAGAGTTATCCAGGCAGTCATTCAGTCCGTTGCAGCGCAGCTCTTTGGGGATACAGATGTGGTTTCGACAGGTCCAGTCAGAGTCCAAACAGCCCTCTGTAGCTGCACAGTTCTCCTCATCAGAGCCGGTGGGACACTGGTTTTGTCCGTCACAGCGGGCCGAAGCGTCGACGCAGCCGACAGAGTCGACACAAGGAAACTGACCCGGTGGACATTCGGGAGAGCCTGGAGGTGCTGGAGTGAAGAAAATTCATCTGCAGCTTTCTCTTATAATGACTGACCTTTGAATCAGCACAACCAAACACACCACTGGTAACATGACAATCCTCACCCTTCTGGGTCTCCACATAAAACCTAAAATTAATTACTAAAATATGAAATACAAATGAACCTGCTGTAATTTCTATTGGTTCTATTAAATGCATTTTCCTGTTAGATATGGTGTTAACCATTTCAGACTCACAAGAAAAACAAACAACTATGGTGGATGAAAATAAAGCAATCAAACAATCTATTAGTGCCAAGTGTGAAGGACAGTTGTTTTGCACATGGACAGGAAGTATACCTACCAGTGCAATCCATTTCATCTGATCCATCCAGACAGTCTCCATCTCCGTCACATCTCCAGATATCAGGGATACAGCTTCCATCGTCACACTGCCACTGGCCTTGATGGCATCCCAAAGTCTGACCTACAAGCATACAAAGAGAGAGACCAACAGTAAGACAAAGATGAACACTTGGGAAATACCACTGGCCTGTCACTGGAGTAGAATGAATTGTAGAATTTGTCTAACAGACACGAAAATTAAAAAAAAAAAGTCCATTTATTTTTTACCAGGTCTAAATTCTAGACAAGAAAAGCCACTGACAAACTCCTATAGTACAGCCAACCAAATTACTATTGAAGTCATGGACGGGCTTACCATGCAAAGGCCAAAGGGCCCAAAATGTCCCTCTAGAGAGACATGTGACGTACCAACCAAGGCCTATAGAAAGGAGGCTGGGTCACGAGTGGACATCGGTCTTGGGGTATGGGGTATCACGCCTGCGCAGTGTAACTGAAGCTGCAGTCGTGTGTTGCGATTGGCTCAATTTTGGCGAGGGCAGACAAGATTTTACTTTACGCATGTGTTACATCCCTAAAGATATGACGCCTTGATGATGCATGACCCAGCCTCTTTCAATAGGCCTTGGTACCAACCAGGAAGAGACTCAAAACAACCACAAAGAGACACAAAACTACAAATAGATACAAAACAACCATAAAGAGACACAAAACTACAAAGAGACACAAAACAACTACAAATAGACACAAAACTACCAAGAGACACAAAACAACTACAAATAGATACAAAACAACCATAAAGAGACACAAAACTACAAAGAGACAAAACAACTACAAAGAGACAACAAAACTACAAATAGACACAAAACTACAAAGAGACAAAACAACTACAAATGGATACAAAACAACCATAAAAGAGACACAATAACTAAAAATAGACACAAAATAACCATAAAGAAACACAAAACAACTACAAATTGACACAAAATAACAAAGTGATACAAACAACTGAGAGACACAAAATACCAAAAAGAGAGAGAAAATAACTGTAAAAAGGGACAAAAACAACCATAAAGAAACCAAAAGACCACAAAGAGACACAAAATGACTACAAAGAGAGACTAAACAACTATACAGGCTGTGTGTTTTGCTCCTGTAGGAGTGGGGCCTTCAGCATACCTGTACGCAGGAGCCCATTGTTTTATAATCCACCCATGACTGAAGTATAAAATTAAAAACATGGATAAGAAAGACCAAAGAGGTTTTTATGTTGAACTCATCACAAAAAGGTCACCCTATAGGCCTCCAAAGAGCAAACGGAAGGACTGGTATGACATGCACTTTCACATGGTCGAATGAATATTAAAGGAAAGTTAGCTAAAATAGCAAAATAGCATGAGGTCTATTTCTATCCAGCCTACAAGGTCCAAAATGCTACTGCCTCATTTCACCACCACCTTTTAATTATGTTTACCCAAACGTCTGTATAAATGCAAAACAGGCACAGAAACAGAGGGAATGATTTGAAACTCATACACAACACTGAATGACCCATGGGGTCCAGGAATGAACGCCATTGCCTCGTTCATAGTTAGAAAATAAAGTGAAGAAAATGTCAAAACGCCTCTGCATGCTAATTGAAATACATATTTGCTTGAATTAAGTCACACAAATACCTTCATATCTTATCAAATATTTGTTTTTTACCTCGGGAAATGGTCAGACTTGCCAGAAAAATGGAACAAATGAACCGACGTAAGTCCATATCGGCCTGCGCGCGGCTCATCGGGACAAACAGCGTCACCTGAGAGGAGACGCTTTAATCAGTGCTGCAGGTGCGCATCGGGCGCGTGAGATCGGAGACTGATTCAACTTCCGCTGCAAAAAATACAACAAAATAAAATCTGTTGTATGGAACACTTACCATAATGCAATTGAATGTATTATTTCTTTATTTAACCCGGTATTTTGTTACAATGTCTTTATATATATATTATTTTATTTTATAATTTTATTAGCCACACTTTTATTTATTATTATATTATTATATATATATTGCTTTATTTTATAATTTTATTAGCCACACTTTTACTTATTATTATATTATTATTATTATTATTATTATTATATATATATATTATTTTATTTTAT